>NC_052512.1:6577954-6645931 GCF_014356525.2 Nilaparvata lugens | reverse complement strand
ATTATTATTTATTTTTTGTCCGTATTCACTCCTGTAGATGTTGTGAGAAGTTGTCCATGCTCCTCTGAAGCATGCACGTGGTACCGCTCGAAGTTCGTGGTTATGTTTCACTCAGGGCTTCAGGGTTCGTGGTTTGTTCAGTATACACGTGCTTTTAGGTAGCCCTAAGAATAGTCACAAGATGACAGGTCCGGTGACCGAGGAGGCCACTCCACATATCCACGCCAACAAGAGAGCGTCCGTGGAAGGCATACCTTAGAAATTCCATAGCTGCTCTCGATATGGCATGTCACCCCATCTTGTTGAAAACATACATTATTTACGTTGATAAGTCGTCTTCTCAATTTGGCAGAAGAAATTCACGCAGAATCGTTAGATAACGATCCGAGTTGACAGTGACGGTTCGACCGTTTTCTCGAAAAAATAAGTGTCAATAATAAGTTTTATGGGACTACCTGAATGCTCGTGTATACATGAACAAACCACGAATCCTTGAAGCCCTGAGTGAAACAATAACACTGGAAATTCGAGCGGTACCATGTGCAATGCTTCAGAGGAGTATGGAAAACTTCTCACAACATCTACAGGAGTGTGTGGACAAAAACGGACAGCATGTAACAAATGTTAGTTTTCGTAAATAATCAATGTTTTATTTTTTCCTCTTTTTATTTATTTATTCATTTATTGTATAAAATACTATAATCATAATATAATTATGACATTGGAGGAGAACTAGGTTGAGCCTGTATTATTTCTCCCCAAAAATGTTGATAAAATGTTAATGTTATGATTGTATTAACACACTGCTTCGTCAATTGATTTCGGTCTAGGAATAATGATTTGAAAATTTTTAATTTTGAAGTTTGACATACCTAATAATTTCAATGAATCACAGAATTATCATAAAAAATTAAGAACTTGAAAATATTGCACTTATTTGAATACAAAATTACAAACCTACTCACTAATAATAAGTTACAGCTGATTAATTTTTATAATGGCAACATCCAAGGTACACACTGAGAAATAAATTTTGAGTCTCAAATAAAAATAAGTGTGTAACTGTTATTTTAAATCATCCATACCTCCTTGCCCAACCCTGTATTATATAGTACGAGAGTCCGCATTTGAATTTTGCTATGTAAAGCTGCGTTTACACTAGAGTTATTAACAAAATGTTAATAGCTTAATCCTTATAGACTTTATTAGATTGAACATAACTTATCATGCACATGATGAACATATTTGTTTGTCAAGTTCCGTTCAATCTAATAGAATCTATAAGGATTAAGTTATTAACATTTTGTTGATAACTTCTGTGTAAACGCAGCTTAATGGTGTGCACACATTAGTTAGTCAATACAAGACTAGTCACGTTTAGTCACAATACTTCACATAGTTGCTTAAGGAGTCATGTCTAATTGCAATGACTAATCAGTGTGTGTTGCGTCATAAGCAGCAATGTGAAGTATTGTGACAAAACGGTACTAGTCTTATCTTTACTAACTGGTGTGTGCCTAGCCTAAGAGAGTCCACGCTAAATGGGTTAGTATTAAATTCGATCGTATGTAATGTGAGTTAATATTGTAGTATTGCTACTAGTCTACTACGCACCTTTGAATCTATGAGAAGAGGAACAGTTTGGACTTCTTCATGTAAGCCTCTTCGTCGGCATGCGCAAAGTATTCCTTCATGTTTCGCTTGTAGAGAGTGTCGGGGGGCAGAGTCTTGAACACCCGTTCTCCATAGTAGGTTCCAACAACCCAGCCGTCTACATTCTTCATCAGTTCCGTTTCTTCATCGAAGTTACGACGCAACTGTTTCAAGTATCTGCAAAATCAATCAATTCGATAAAAGTCGATCTAAGTGGATTTTATTAATAGCTAGCTGAGGCCTATTTCACAAAGGTACAAGTATTGTTACCAACCATGGTTACGAACAAGTACTTGTAGTTACAAGTTTACAAGTACTCACGTTTCACAAAAATGTATGATCTACAAGTTTACAATTTTACAAGTCTACAAGTACTTCAATAGTAAACATAACCTATTTTCATGATGATTTCCTTTTTTCATCCTTTATAAAGGTTACTTGTACTTTTCAATAATTATTACTTTGAAAATATTTGAAAGCAATATAATGTTTTTTGTAAAGTCTACTCCATTTATTGCTGAATTTGTAACCTACACAGTATATGTATTCTGTATATGTATAGTAAATGTACTATATATAATGTATACTATATATACTGTGTATATACACTATAGTACACATAACCTATGAGGTAACACATTAATAACTATTTTGGAAATTTATTAAATTCAATTTCCTGATGCATATCTTTCCAAAATAATGAATTATAGAGGAATATAGGGCATTTTTGATATTATAGATATTTAAAATTATTTTAATGATCACTTGTAAATCCTTTACATAGCTTTCCACTTCGGTAGAAATTCATTGTTACGAACAAGTAATTTCGACAAAAATTGTTGGCTACAATGAAAATCTTTGTGAAACACTTGTTCGTAACAAGCAAATCACTTGTAAACTTGTAGAAATTCATTGTAACTACAAGTTTACAATTCTGCTTTTGTGAAACGCTAGTAATCAGCTGTTCTCCAAAACCATGGTTGGCAACAAGACTTGTAACCTACTTGTACCTTTGTGAAACGGGCCCCAGGTAACCCATGCTCCGCTAGGGTCCAATGAAAACTGGAATCTTGAAGAGTTTAAAATAGCCCTATAACCATCCTTGGTAAATTAAGAATCTATATCCAAAATTTAAAATTAATCAGTCCAGCAGTTGAGACGTGATGATGCGTCATTCGTAATTTCCTATGCCATACGTGTATAGCACTACCTCCGTTAACAAAGCCGTAGCGTATTCGTGTGACGTCAGCACAGGTAGGGCTCCTACACCAATAAAAACACAAGCTGATATAGATCAGCTGAAATCAACGAATTTTATTGGTGTAGGATCCCTACCTGTGCTGACGTCACACGAATGCACTACGGCTTTGTTTACGGAGGTAGTGGTATAAGCCAGTTCTTTCCTTTATTATACAGAGTGTCCCACGAAAAGTGTAACAGCCGTAAACCATAGATTCAACATGAAATTTGCAACAAAAATTTTCTTACATCGACCTTAGTTTTCGAGATATATAGATTTTTCGATATTTTTTAAAAACGTCAATAACTAGAAAACTATAAGTCAAAATCCAATTCTAAGAATGTTGTTGGAAAGAGGAAGAAATTTACAATAAGATTAACACAATGTTTTCGTTTGTTTGACGTTTTTGAACTTTTTATAAGTGTTCAAACTGTTTGAAATTTACCTTTGAACTCGACAAATGAACTTTTTCACGTTTGAGCGCTCATAAGAAGTTCAAAAACGTTGAACACAAAGGATGAAATTAAATGAATCTTATTGGAAGCTTCTTCCTCATTCCAACCATATCCTTACAATTAGATTTTGACTGATAGCTTTTTAGTTATTAAAGTGTTTTCAAGATATCGAAAAATCTATATATCTTGAGAACTAAGGTCGATATAAGAAAATGTTACTATACAAATTCTATGTAGATTCTATGGTCTTCGGCTGTTACACCTTCCGTGGTAAACACTCTATTATAGATTACATTGATAGTATTATTGCTCTCAGACTTATATAGAAGCCAACATCAAACCCTTGAGGTTCATATGAGTGTTTAATAATTTATTGATATTTCAATAAATAAATAAATTTAAATTCCAATACATATGCAGATAAATTAATGTTACTCGTACACATTTAAATGATTAGGCAACTGTTAACTTCAACATTATTAAATTTCAGGCTTGCATGACATCTATATTCAAGTTATTGTAAAGGTGCGTACAGATTTACGCGCCGCGAACATGAGCAATTCACTTTTAATCAGCTGATGCCAAGCTTTTTATATCTGTATCTTACCGTTTCTGTAAAAATACAGATATAGTCAGCTGATTAAAAGTGAATTGCTCATGTTCGCGGCGCGTATATCTGTACGCACCATACAGTACTTTATTCTAAATAGAATTTGAGTTAGATCAATATTAAATTGTTCATACATTAATCAATATTTTGATGAATCAATAAATAAATAACGATGCAAATATTTCAGATATCTGCAAAATAGAATGAATACATAATACAGTGTGTACAAAAAAGAATGACCCGATTTTAAATAGACCTCTATAACACTGACAAATTGCATACTAAAATACTCGAGTTTACGAAAATGCACTCATAAATGTTCAATATTTGCTCCATTGTCTGCACGGACGACATCTAGTCTGTTCGGAAGTCGGTCTAGTCGGAAAGTTGGATAGGGCGTACAGGACCGCGAGACCAAGCTTTACACTCTTGGGCTGCTATGTCCCCTGACATAACAACATGCGATTTTTTCCTGTGGGGATATGTAAAACAACATGTTTACGTTCCTCCCTTACCTCGTGACATTGATGAACTGAAAACCCGAATATCAGCGGCTGTAGCCTCAGTGACAGAGGACACCTTACGCTCAGTTTGGAATGAATTAAGCTACAGACTAGATGTTGTCCGTGCAGCCAATGGAGGACATATTGAACACATTGTAGAACATAGGCTAATGACTTTGTAATTTGATGACGTGGTCTTTTGTACAATAATACATGGTGCGAATTTTAAAATTATCAGTACATTTAGCGCCAGTTAACAAGCTCCAGTTTAAAGCTAGTCCGAGTCTATCACGGGTTTTAAGACCGCAGTTCAAGATTGGAGTGAGCTGTGGTTTAAAAAAGCTGCATCGACTGAGAGAATTTTCCAGCAATTATTAGAGGGAGAGAGTTGAGTAAATGAGATCAGATATAGTGAGGTCCACGTTATAATGGCAGAGGAGAAAGATAGGAGAACAACTTTGCCGATCCTCACTGTCTTGTCAATGCCTTCTTGACGGTAGCTGATACAGGTTTATTAATAAAACAAAATAAATCTTATAGCACCCTTTATTCTTTAAAAAACATTAAAATAGTTGAACAACTAGTTTCGGTTTGCACCATCTTAAGGTTCTAGCTTTTATTTTAGAACCTGAAGATGGTGCAAACCGAAACTAGTTGTTCAACTATTTTAATGTTTTTTAAAGAATAAAGGGTGCTATAAGATTTATTTTGTTTTATTAATTTAAAAGCAGCCCATGTCTATAAGTGTTTTAGGTTTATTAATGTAATATTAGTTGTTTATTCTCGTTTAAAATAATCAATTACATTTTATTAAGCAAGAAAATATATTTTTCAATAATATCATAATTAAGATTAAATATTTTATCAATTAATTATCAATTCTACATTGTCAGGAGACAGTCTGGCAACAGAGCAAAGCGAGAAAGAGATAGCGCTATCTGCTTTGTTGAATGATAGACAAGGATAGCAATACTATTGCTAATCAAACACTGCCATTATAACGAGGACCTCACTATAGACTCAACACAACTGCCTCTGTTGTTTCTGTTACTTCCAGTTTTATTGAGCTCAGTGTTTACGTGACGCAATGTGCCAACTCTACATTCCTTGTCAATAAGCCCCTTTAAAGGACGTTTTGACATGCGTACCCCTCATGAGTTGTACATCGGTGATAAAAAAGGAGGAATTTCTAACCTACAATTTCAAACTCCCAATTTAGGTTTTTCCAACAGCATTATTTACAAAATGAAAATGAAGCAACTATACCTAAGCATTACAAACATTCAACTTATGCTAGAATATTCATTTTAAATTATTATTATCATTTGGTCGAGTTGGAAACATCACGTTTAGGAAAATGTATTCTATTCAAACTTATCCAGATGATTTCAAGGATGAAAGCATCATTTGAAAGTTACACTTTAAAAAATGAAGAATTTTTGTAGAATAATTGTGGTATTACGTTACGATAAAAACGTGATGGGGGGTGAAGTGGGTTGATTAAGAATACTATTGAAACATGGCTCCCCCTCCCACCGAACATAAAGCCACAGGCATTTTCGACGTTTCAAAAATCCTCTCAATTATGTTGAGCCAAATTCAAGAAAAATTTTTCATGAATAATCAACTTATTACTGAAAAAGATGATTTTTAATTTTTCCTATATACTTAAAATAGATCATGCTTATGCGCAATCACTTTTCCAATATGGAATTGAGATATGGGGGCTGCTTATGATATCCATATGAACAAATTATTCACTTTACAGAAACACCTTATCAGAGCTGCATTATACAGGCCAAGATTGTACCCTAGTAGACTTCTTTTTCAAGAATTCCAGGTGCTTACAGTGAGTCAAATATATGTTAAAAGAATCATATTATTCATTAATAAGAATAGTGATACATTCAACTTAAGGAATAATCCATATAATTTGCGTCCCTCCAATCCATTACAATTTGATATTGACTTTACCAGCTTAAGTGTATGTAGACGTCAGTTTGAATATCAGTGTTACTTGTTTATAAAGTCCCAACTGGTTTCATTATTAATAGAATTACAAAATCCATAATGGATCTTATACTGGATTGGATTAGGATAAATGTTTATTTTAAATTATCTATATCCATTATGTAGTGTTTCAATCTTATGTTATAAATTTAAAAAAATATTATTGTCATGGCTTCCTTGAATTGGTCTTTTTGAGTTTGTCACTTGCTTGTGATTTTGTTACTTTTGTCTTATCGTTTGTAAGTATTGAGATGTGACCTGGTTTCCATAATTTTATTTATTCAAGTGGTTTGAATAAGCTCTTTTTCTTTCTATTGACATGTTTGCTGTAACTAGTTGTTCGAACTCACTGCTGGCGCACAAGATTTCTTTGCCGGTAGTGCTATTTTGTAAGTTAGAATATTTATTTTATCAATCTGTATTATTTTATGGCAAATAAATGAATTTGGATTTGAAGATCAGTACTTACTCTCTGTCTCTTTCAGCAAATATCATAGGCAAAAGAGCCAACATGGAGCTTCGTTCTTCAACGAGTTTTTTATCATAATTGGTTATGTTGCGCTTCAACATGTACGTGCCATAGCAAACCCCGGTAAGGTATAAGGCTACCAGTGCTTTAGCTGAAATTCAATACAAATATTACGTATTTTACTAGAATATTTCGAAAACAACTGTCAATTTAGTGTCATCAAAAATGCATATTATTATATTCCTCTTAAGTAGATTGCAATAGTGTACATCTATGCTTCCAATAGCAGCAAGAGACCTGTCGACCAGGCGATTTCAGAGCGCGCTTGTTGGTAGAAAACTCATTGTATTTCATCAGTGAGCTCTTCATGTTGGATCTTAACGCCGGTTACACATTGGGCGGTTTCTGCCGCGGCGGTAATTTCGTCGAGCAGTAGTCTATAGGCTTAAATGGAAGCTTACAAACTGGGCGGCAGAAACGCCGCGCGGCCATATTGCCGTTAGCGGCAGCTGTGCAGCCGTCCACTGCCACTGCGGCTGGCGGTGTTTTTGCCGCTCTTGTCTACGCAGTGACGTACGTGACCAAATGGGCGTTTACACATTTGGCGGTTGTCTACCGTCGCCGCTGATCAGTCGTCTTTCTCAGTTGCTCCAAGTCAGAGGTCTTTGGAAATCAGCCTTTTAATTTGTGTCTTGTTGTAGAGTTTATGGGTTGTTTTTGTTTATAACATTTATTTATTGTTTCAAGTGTTTGTGGTTGACAAGTGTGAGAAAATGAGTGAGTTAATAGACAATGAGTAGTTGATATCATTTGTAGAACAGAGGCCAGTTTTGTGGGACAAAATCCTCGACATATTTAAGGATCGAGATGCAACAAGGAATGCGTGGAAGGAAGTGTGTATGTGTGTAAGTGTATATAACAACGTACAGAATGCTCTTATTTCTCTGCTGTCTTCATTTCCTTCGATGGTACAACAAAATTGCTTAAAGTTTTTGCCTTTCCATTTTGAGTTAAGCACTTAATAATATATACTTTTAATACTTTTACACAATTAACTGAACACTCATGAAACAGAGAATTCACAACACATTTGCAAAGAACTACAAGAATTATTTGGCTACGATCATACGTGGCGGTATTTTTGCCGCTGAATGTGTAAGCTTGACTTTTTTTCGAGGCGACGACGGCAGTTTCGCCGCCGCGAACTGCCCAGTGTGTAACCAGCGTAAGGTTTTTGTAACCACATTATGTACCTAAAATACGAAATACTAGCGAGTAGAAAAAGTAGTAATACCTACAGAGTGATTTTTAGTAGGCTACTGTTACCTTATTAAAGCGTATGGTAAATTGTTTTTAAGGAGGAATTCACACATATAGTGAGGTCTACGTTAAAATGGCAGTGTTTGATTAGCAATGGTATTGCTATCCTTGTCTATCATTCAACAAAGCGGATAGCGCTATCTCTTTCTCACTTTGCTCTGTTGCCTGATCGTCTTTTAACAATGTAGAATTGATAATTGATTAACAAAATATTTTATCTTAGCCTAATTATGAAAATTCATAAATGAAATTAATTATGAAATTATTGAAAAATATAATTTCTAGCTTGATATAATATAATTGATTACATTAAACGAGAATGAAACGTTCATATTGCATTAATAAACCTGTATCAGCTACCGTCTATAGAAGGCATTGACAAGACAGATCACGGCAACGATTTCACAGTGAGTAGTCCTCACTGAAAGAGTAAGAGGAGATAACAAGTTTTATATGTCTGTTTGTATTTTTATTTCAATAGGAGCTTGAATATCATGAAATTTGTGTTTTTTTCAATTTAAATGACAAAATCTATCTAGTACAAAAGCCATGATATTCGTAGCCCAATTTATAGATTAAAAAGTGCAATGAGATTGTCCAATTATGAGATTGGTAGCGACATTGATTTGAATTAAAGCCAGGAGGCATATGTAAGGCTGGTCAATAACGGTTTAATGAGCATGCACATACACTGAATAATCAGTTAGAAGATTTCAGCACAAAATAAACAACCAATAACAATAATCCACTAAAAAATTACAATTTATAAAGTTAGAAAATAAAACCTAAGATAGGGCAACGAAGAAAAAGTAAACAAAATAAACTGAAAAGTGCAAAAGCATAACCTCAAAAAATGTTCCTCTAAGCGTTTTGCTATAATTAAAAAACAATGTAGGCCTAAGTCGACTTGTATGTGCTAATGCTCGTTCAACCGTTAGTGGTCAGTCTTAGTTGGTTCGTTGGTTGCCTGGTCAGTGGCCTAGTAGGTAACTTGTAATTTTGATGTCTAGGAAGAATTTTTTGTGTATAATTATATAATTTTGTGTAAGGAAGAAACAGAACAAGACAGTAAAAAAAAATAGTAGGTGCCACCTAGTCTAGCCTAACTATAGTGAGGTCTACGTTATAATGACAGTATTTGATGAACTTTGGTTTTGCTATCCTTTTCTATCATTCGACAAAGCCGGTGGTACTATCCTTTTCTAGGTCCACAACGATGCCAATTATGTTTTTGACAGTGTAGAAGTATAATAATTGATGCAGAGAATTGGCATCGCTATTCTCCTATCTTTATATACTGCCATTATAATGTGGACCTTACTATAGATGGTAAATTGAATATAAGGAATTTTTTATTTTTGAAAATGTTATTTAAGCTATGTAGGCTACTTTTAAGTTAATGTAGTTTTACTAGGCATAAGTTAACCTAAATTTATTATGGTAAGAAATAAAAACTTAGTCAATTTTCTCGAACAATATTTTCAACAAGTATTAAAGAGAACTAACCCGCAATAGACCTACAGAGACCAACTATTTTTTTAATGAAATAAAATTAAAATAATAGACACTGACCTGGCAAGAATTTTTTCGCAGGTTTTCTTGCAAAATTTAGAGGCTGGTAGCCTTCTGGAGGAGGCAGCTCTTGCATTTTTGAAGCCATTACTTATCAACTCGAGTATAGTTGAATATAATAGATTGCTGTAGAAACTTTGTCCAGAAAGTTATTTGGACAAAATTCCTACCAAGTGATGGATAAGAAAAATAACCTTCAAATCTCAAATTGGATTTCTAAAGAAGTAATAACATATGATTTGTGTTCGTCCTTGAATCATACAACCGTTGCTTACGAAACTACAAGGCTAGAACCATCAGTGATCAGCTGTCAAAAGCGTACACTTCAATTCGTGTTTACATTGAAAACCCTATGTTGAATGGATTTTTTCGTGAATAAACGTTAATAATTCAACTGATATCACTTTTTTGAAATAATGACTTGTTATTTTATTTTTCCAATTCAAATTTTAACCTACATCATAAATTTCAAGGGTAGTAATCATTGAATTATATTAATATTTTTAGTTATTGGTTAACCATTTGTAGGTTCATGTTTCAAGATAGCTTATTCAAATTCAAACTTACTTCTTTTACAAAATTATTAAGTTAAGCCGAGTCATGGTTTATAAATAAGAATTATCATGTTATTGATCAACAATAAATTATAAAAACATTGTTGATAATCTAAATTAGTTTTCTTTCTAAACGAATTTAAGTACGATGTATTTACAGGTGCGCTCAACTCTATTCTGGAGTTTAAGACTAAATTCATTATTTTTTCAAAACTTTCAAGTAAAAAAGCTGTGATACAACAATCTGAATTTCAAAACAACAGAAATGGAGTTATTTGGTAGGTATTCTATTCCAATTTCCTTAAAAATAATAGAAAAATAGGAACCCTATTTAAAAATAAGTAATTTTAATTGATTAATTCTGAAATAACTTTTCAATATTATTTATACCGGTACGAGTAGGTCTAACTTATACGGGTAGGCTAACTTAAGCATGGATGAAGTCTAGGATGGTTAGTTATCAACCTTTAAAATGTTATTTCAGGTATTTTAATTGTGTTTCTCATGAGGTGATGTTTAAAATAATTATCTCATGTTTCAAAAATACATCAATTTAAATCAATTATACGACTTGTGTACTAAGTATTTTGATAGAATGAAGAAAAAAAATTGCGGCTGAGAATATGGTTTGTTCAGTTGTGTACAGTCACTGTCAAAAGTAAATATAAAAAATTGCATGGTTGCCTGTAAAGTCGGTATACGGGCGAAAGTTTTACGTGACAATGACTTTGAGTGGTAAAATAATTTTAATGTGAATATTCATTCGTATAGTAGGAAGAAGGATGAAATAATAACTCACAATGAGAGTGAGTGAGAGGCACGCATCCCTTCCACTCGGGCATGGTTAGCCCGCGCCCACCTAAGAGCGAGAGAGACAACCATTGACTTGACATTTTGAATTAGTGGCGCAGTCACAGGAATTGCTTGCGGCGCCTGCGCAGGTTGACTGCTCCGTTTCACTCTCTCCAGGTGAATGCTTCAGGTGGCTGGGCTTGCTGCTGCGAGCGTTGCTCGCCACTGCTCCTATTGTGCTCTTTCCAGACGACCATGAACCGAAACGAACGCTCTCACTCACTCTCATTGTGAGCGCATAACGTGGGAACGTAACGCAGTTTCTTGAAGTGTCTCCCGGCAAACCAATTTATAAGACGTGTCACGTCAAAAGTGTTGATTTTGAATCGTGTAGGATAAATATTACATACATATATTATCAAAGCTTTTTTAGACTTAATATGATTCATAGCTGGCATACATTCAATAGAGAATGAGTTACAATTTATAAAATAGTGTACCCTGGTAGATCTACATAATTAACTGTATAGTTTAACACCGTAATTTTTTTATTGACATTATGACATTTACAATCATGAATGATATTTCAATTGAACTACTGTATATACCTATACTTTTTTCAAAGTTTAGAATCATTAAAACTGCTAGTAGTGTTTTGAATTACGGTATGTGTTTCCTCTGATCCCACAACCGTGGCTAATTAATAAAGCAGAAGTTATTAAAGATCCTGCTGCTATTCGAATAGCAGAGCTTCAAAACTAAATGAAGTATAAACATATCAGTTTTTTGACATTATATTTTATATTAAATATATTAGGTAGAAGTAAAATGACACTCATTCTTTTACCATCAATCTATTTACTCACCCGGATAAGTAAGAAAGTCATGTTTCAGTTGATTCGTTGTTGATTATCCATATTTTTTACCAATATTATTACAAAGTATATTGTATTTTGATAACTTTAAACTGAAAAACACATCCTTTTGGTGTAACGACGACCATTTAGTGCTGGTGTGTTGTACATTCTCAAGCCGAACAGAACTTGAAACGGTAGTCGCCACACCAAAAGAATATGAGTGTTTTTCACTTTAAAGTTATCAAAATGAAATATACTTAGTTAATGTTCAACCTTCTAGAGGCGCACTAAGACACTACCTCCGTAAACACGGAGGTGTAGTGACTGAGACCGTAATTGAAAAAAAATTCAAAGATGGCCAATACGGTATGCGCTTTTTCAAGAATTGACAGAAAAATGTTGAATACAAGTTCAGTTATAGGGTCTAGAAATTCAAAAAAGCTAAATCTTATTGACTTCTATATCGCCCAGAATAGGTAATTTTTTTTGCTCTTACCAGCGTTTTCTTAGCTTTTTAAAAATTCAAGAGAGAATTCTTACGTTTGTACAAAATTTCAGGTAACTTGAGGTGTATTAGTTATGTAGGCTATTGCAGGGCCTAAAAGGTGTGCTAGATATTGGCGTTTCCAGTGTTTATCTGTGTTTTATCAGCATTTTCAAAACCTAATGAGTAGAAAATGTTCAAATTTTATACTATTTTTTAGCATAATATGAAATAACAGTTCAAGGAATGAAATGACAAATTTATAGCAACACTGAATTGGATTATTAATTGCGCTATAATGATACCCCTGCCATTTAGCAGATAATCTTAACTCAGCTGGGGGACTCTAGCCTTTGCATGTTAGAAGAGACCATCATAAATATTAATATAATTTGTGCAAGAGCGCGCTTAATTATGCATAACAAAGCTTGCAGACGAGAAACGTACAATATCTGAAAAGAGCAAGAGGAAGACTCACACTGTAAGCGTGCACTTGGTTGCGTTCAGTGTGAACAACGTGTTTCAATAGCATTTTTCAAATTTGTTTTTCGGGTCATGCATGATTCGACGAAAATTGCACATACCTATTCAATGTGATCATACCCTTATCTTATGTTTCAGGATATTATTCATATTATTACTTTTGTGACCAAGAATAAATCTTTCAAATAGTATCCTACCAGAGCGTCAATAAACATAGCATTGGTTCATTAGCACTATTGAAGAATATCCATAGATTTTTCATGATACGACATGGTCTTACATATGATATAAATACAAGAACTCTGATATCTCACTCTACAACAAATTATTATTTACTCTGTATCGATCAGCCATAACCCATGAAGAACACTACTTACCGGTACTACTTCCGATGATATTGTATTCCTCACGGTCTTGGATCGGGGAATCATCAAATTTCAAATTGTGTGAAACTCTGTTAAGAGTAGGAACAGATTTGATAAAAATGATAGGTAAGTTACTGGATCAGGCTGAATATTAAAATCCTTTACTGAGTAAGCTAGCAGTATAATCATTGATCACATATTTTCGTTTATAATAATATTGTTAGAAATACTGTACTGTATGTTCTGTTTTAATACTAAAGATAACCAACACTGCAAAAGTTTTCTATTTCAAGCCATTCTTGTTATGATTTGAGAAGAATCTTATTCCAATAGTGACTTATATAATAAAATGAGTGATAGCCTACTTATTTACCTTCAAAATAATTATGTTTTATCTAAAAATTCCTTAAATCTAATAAAGCTATAATATTAGCATACTACAAAAGCTGTGATTGTAATTCCTCTCGTAGAAATTGAGCAATACTGTAATCAAAATTGAAAAAAAAACAATAGGTAGACCTAATTCAAAGCTCAAGCAACTCAACTTTACACTATATTTTTTGACAATAATTGAAATACATGTTTGTATTTGAAAAAGCTAATTTTAAACAAGGCTAACCTACAAATTGGTTTACCAATAACTAAGAATATTAAGAGAACTCAATGATTACTACCCTTGAAATTCATGATGAAGGACAAAAATTGTATTGGTAAAATAAAATAAGAACCCTTTTTCGAAAAAGTAGTTATCAGTTGAATTATTAGCGTTTATTCATGAAAAATACCACTCGACATAGGGATTTAAATGTAAACAAGGGTTGAAGTGAACGCTTTTGAACAGCTGATCGGCTGTATGCTCTGGCCATGTAGATCGTTGCTCACGAAACTACAAGACTAGAACCATCAGGTGATCAGCTGTTCAAAAGCGCACACTTCAACCCGTGTTTACATTGAAAACCCTATGTTGAATGGATTTTTTCGTGAATAAACGTTAATAATTCAACTGATATCACTTTTTTGAAATAATGACTTGTTATTTTATTTTTCCAATTCAAATTTTAACCTACATCATAAATTCAAGGGCAGTAATCATTGAATTATATTAATATTCTTAGTTATTGGTTAACCAATTTGTAGGTTACATGTTTCAAGATAGCTTATTCAAATTCAAACTTACTTCTTTTACAAAAGTATTAAGTTCAGCCGAGTCATGGTTTATAAATAAGAATTATCATGTTATTGATCAACAATAAATTATAAAAACATTGTTGATAATCTAAATTAGTTTCTTTTTAAACGAATTAAGTACAATGTATTTACGGGTGCGCTCAACTCTTATTCTGGAGTTTAAGACTAAATTCATTATTTTTTCAAAACTTTCAATTAAAAAAGTGTTGATTTTGAATTGTGTAGGATAAATATTACATATATATATATATATATATATATATATATATATATTATCAAAACTTTTTTAGACTTAATATGATTCATAGCTGGCATAGGCCTACATTTAATAGAGAATGAGTTACAATTTATAAAATTTTGTACCCTGGTAGGTCTACAAAATTAACTGTATAGTTTAACACCGTAATTTTTTTATTGACATTATGACATTTACAATTATGAATAATATTTCAATTGAACTACTGTATATACCTATACTTTCTTCAAAGTTCAGAATCATTAAAACTGCTAGTAGTGCTTTGAATTATGGTATGTGTTTCCTCTGATCCACAACCGTGGCTAATTAATAAAGCAAAAGTTATTAAAGATCGTGCTGTAATTCAAATAGCAGAGCTTCAAAACTGAATGAAGTATAAACATATCAGTTTTTGACATTATATTTTATATTAATATATATTAGGTAGAAGTAAAATGACACTCATTCTTTACCATTAATCTATTTACTCACTCGGATAAGTAAGAAAGTCGTGTTTCAGTTGATTCGTTGTTGATTATCCATATTTTTTACCAATATTATTACAAAGTATATTGTATTTTGATAACTTTAAACTGAAAAAACACATTCTTTTGGTGTAACGACGACCGTTTAGTGCTGGTGTGTTGTACATTCTCAAGCCGAACAGAAACTTGAAACGGTAGTCGCCACACCAAAAGAATGAGTGTTTTTTCACTTTAAAGTTATCAAAATGGAATATAGTTAATGTTCAACCTTCTAGAGGCGCACTAAGACACTACCTCCATAAAGATGGAGGTGTAGTGACTGAGACCGTAATTGAAAAAAAGTTCAAAGATGACCAATACGGTATGCGCTTTTTCAAGAATTGACAGAAAAATGTTGAATACAATTTGAGTTATAGGGTCTAGAAATTCAAAATATCTAAACCTTATTGACTTCTATATCGCTCAGAATCTTACCAGCGTTTTCTTAGCTTTTAGAGAATTCTTACGTTTGGTACAAAATTTCAGGTAACTTGAGGTGTATTAGTTATGTAGGCTATTGCAGGGCCTAGAAGGTGTGCTAGATATTGGCGTTTCCCGTGTTTATCTGTGTTTTATCAGCATTTTCAAAACCTAATGAGCAGAAAATGTTCAAATTTTATACAATTTTTTAGCATAATATGAAATAACAGTTCAAGGAATGAAATGACAAATTTATAGCAACACTGAATTGGATTATTAATTGCGCTATAATGATACCCCTGCCATTTAGCAGATAATCTTAACTCAGCTGGGGGACTCTAGCCTTTGCATGTTAGAAGAGACCATCATAAATATTAATATAATTTGTGCAAGAGCGCGCTTAATTATGCATAACCAAGCATGCAGACGAGAAACGTACAATATCTGAAAAGAGCAAGAGGAACACTCACACTGTAAGCATGCACTTGGTTGCGTTCAGTGTGAACAACGTGTTTCAATAGCATTTTTCAAATTTTGTTTTTCGGGTCAAGCATGATTCGACGAAAATTTGCACATACCCATTCAATGTGATCATACCTTATTCTCATGTTTCAGAATATTATTCATATTATTACTTTTGTGACCAAGAATAAATCTTTCAAGTAGTATCCTACCAGAGCGTCAATAAACATAGCATTGGTTCATTAGCACTATTGAAGAATATACATAGATTTTCATGATACGACATGGTCTTACATATGATATAAGTACAAGAACTCTGATATCTCACTCTACAACAAATTATTATTTACTCTGTATCGATCAGTCATAACCATAAAGAACACTACTTACCGGTACTTACTTCCGATGAGTAAGATGTATTCCTCACGGTCTTGGATCGGGGAATCATCAAATTTCAAATTGTGTGAAACTCTGTTAAGAGTAGGAACAGATTGATAAAAATGATAGGTAAGTTACTGGATCAGGCTGAATATTAAAATCCTTTACTGAGTAAGCTAGCAGTATAATCATTGATCACATATTTTCGTTTATAATAATATTGTTAGAAATACTGTACTGTATGTTCTGTTTTAATACTAAAGATAACCAACACTGCAAAAGTTTTCTATTTCAAGCCATTCTTGTTATGATTTGAGAAGAATTCTTATTCCAATAGTGACTTATATAATAAAATGAGTGATAGCCTACTTATTTACCTTCAAAATAATTATGTTTTATCTAAAAATTCCTTAAATCTAATAAAGCTATGAATATTAGCATACTACAAAAGCTGTGATTGTAATTCCTCTCGTAGAAATTGAGCAATACTGTAATCAAAATTGAAAAAAAAACAATAGGTAGACCTAATTCAAAGCTCAAGCAACTCAACTTTACACTATATTTTTTGACAATAATTGAAATACATGTTTGTATTTGAAAAAGCTAATTTAAAACAAGGCTAACCTACAAATTGGTTAACCAATAACTAAGAATATTAAGAGAACTCAATGATTACTACCCTTGAAATTCATGATGAAGGACAAAAATTGTATTGGTGAAATAAAATAAGAACCCTTTTTTCGAAAAAGTAGTTATCAGTTGAATTATTAGTGTTTATTAATGAAAAATTCCACTCGACATAGGGATTTCAATGTAAACACGGGTTGAAGTGTACGCTTTTGAACAGCTGATCGGCTGTATGTTCTGGCCATGTAGATCTTTAGTAGGCATTGATACAACTTTGGATGTGGACTGACTCTCACGAGAAATTCCATGCAATACGCAGCGTCGTCACATGATGCTCCAGATGAGAATTTCGTCAACTATTGTGAGGTGCACATTATCAAGATAGTAAAGAAAGATAGCAGAACGACGTTGCCGATCCTCTGTCTTGTCAATACCTTCTATAGACAGCAGCTGATACAAGTTTATTATGGATGATCAACTCCATGATTATTTTGACCAGTGCGGCCTGTTTGCGGCCACTCAGTTTGGTTTCAGAAAATCAACCATTGATACTATTGATTTTTCGGTCCTTGAGGTGCATACAGATATACGCGCGCGAACATGAGCAATTCACTATATCTGTAATTTTACAGAAACGTTAAGATACAGATATAGAAAAGCTTGGCATCAGCTGATTAAAAGTGAATTGCTCATGTTCGCGGCGCGTAAATCTGTACGCACTTTAGAGTTTACAAGTGCTATGAGATGCATAGACTTGCTTGGCTCACTCTGTATGATCTTAGCAAGCCATTTTATACGCTTGATCACCAAATTCTTCTCAAGAAGCTCAAGCACTATGGTGTGGTGGATCAGGCTAATCCATGCCTATCTGGATGGTCGCAGACAGGCGGTGATGCCAATGGTATTCTTTCACAGATTAGAGACTGTCATGACTGTGGGGTGCCCCAGGGCTCTGTCTTGGGCCCTCTGATTTTTCTGATCGTAGTGAATGACATTGCATGTGTGGATACCAGAACGACAGCCTGCTATGCTAATGACACGACATTCTAAGACATGGGCTACAGTGCTGACGAGCTGAGGATGGCTATGCTTGAGACCAGGGTGTTTGCAACAAATTGGTTCTCTTCAAACCTGTTCCTCCTCAATGAGCAGGAAACACAAACTATTGTATCCAGCCTTAGGAATGGAGAGGAATACGAGTCTGCTCCGGTGATACAAAGCTGCTTGGCTTGATCCTGGACATGAACCTGTCCTGGAGTTGCCATATAGAGTCTATTTGCGGTGGGTTGAGCAGGGTAGTTTTCTTGTTGAGAGGGCTGGCTAAGAGGTAGTGTTCCCATGCACTACCTTAGGGTGTGCTAATTTGCTTTCTTTTAGAGCATCATATTATATGACTATGGTCTGGGGCGAAGCTGTTGATGTTGGACGTGTGCTGTACATACACACTTACGGAAACACACACTTACGGAGGATACTTACGGAAATTGATGAGCGCTACTATACAAAAATTAATTGTCAGCCCGGGACAAGTATAATTTTCACTCATAAGTTATTGAGTTATAATAGCTATAATTCATCACTCATCACTTCATATTATCATTCATCACTTGAGGTAGCACTAATATTGTGAGGTATAATCTTTTTTTCAGTATAAGTATAACTTTCTCAGCATAGAATTTTTCTAACACACTACAGTTGAAGAAATAATGAAGACATAGAGAGTTATTGGAAATCATTGAAAGAGCTCAACATTATTTCTTTTATAAAGGTAATTTGAAATGAATGAGAACATTGAAAATCTGAATAAAATATCAAATTTTATCATTTGAAGAATTAACAAACACTAAACTTATAGTAACATCTACTTATATATTTGAAACTATTTAAAGATAAGTCTCATCTGTGAAATTTCTAATGTAGCCAATCTACTCATTCATTTTATTTTTGTATAATAATTGATCTTCCTTCTATTTATATTTTCCATCTATCCATAGAATTATAAATTCATAGGTATTCATTATTGCTTGCAGACCCAAAGTATTGAACTCTCGGCAAGTATTATTCATTAATCCTAATTCATGGATTAGTCCTGATAATAGATAGTAATATATTCCAAGTTTCTGTCAAAAATTATTGTTCAATAATTAATTATTAGCCTACTCAATAATTGTTAACTTATTATTTTCATCTTGTTGAGCTGTGTGATCTTGTTATCTTATTGCTTATAATTTGTAAATATTGTGAATTGGATTGAATCTGAAATTGAATTTTGCCGCCTTTACGCTACACTACGCTTTCTGTGTTTTTTCGTATATAATACGTTACGCTACTGTACGCTACTCTACTCTACGCTACGCTTTTCTATGTGTCTCTATATACACTACCTTAGACCAGTTATAGAATAGACACGCCCCATTAGTATATTCCATTGATATATATAGTTAGATGACTAAGCTATACCTTCAAGCGTTTGGAAGCATGATGCCTCCTTCATTTCTCGTCGCCATTGAATATCGGGCAAGAAGTCAGGCGCCCAGACAGACTTATATGGGAAAACATCGACTTTCATTGCATTATATTATCTTTCGACATACTTGATGGATTTCAATATAATTTTTTTTCAACTTTTCGTCATTTCCATTACCATATGATACATGATTTGTTCATTGAACATTATTTTTAACTCGACCAAACATCTAATTTAGTGAACCTACCTCACTACAGATTTTGATCCATTCTATTAGCAAATGAATCTCATTTTTACAATATTTTCCTATTACCATGTATTTAGGATATGGAAAATAGAACATCTATTATAGAATGCTAATATTACCGTATATTTTATTAGATGGCAAATAATAATAAATTAACTGTTATCACAATATTTCGTGAAACTGTTTCCATTCGTTTTGCAACTAAGTGTAGGTACTACTATACTCTATACTCCTATATTTAATATAGATAATAAATAACTACATATTATAAGAACAGAGAAAATAAAACAAAAATTATAGATTGCTAATATTACCGTATATTTTATTATATGGCAAATAATAATAAGTTAACCATTATCACAATATTTCGTGAAACTGTTTCTCATTCGTTTTGCAACTTAAGTATAGGTACCTAACTATACTCTATACTCCTATATTTAATATAAGATAATAAATAACTACATATTATAAGAACGGAGAAAATAAAACAAAAATTATAGATCGTTAATATTACCGTATATTCTATTAGATGGCAAATGATAATAAATTAACCATTATCACAATATTCCGTGAAACTGTTTCTCATTCGTTTTGCAACTTAAGTATAGGTACCTAACTATACTCTATACTCCTATATTTAATATAAGATAATAAATAACTACATATTATAAGAACGGAAAAATAAAACAATAGCAATGATGAAGAATTTATAGACAATTTTAGCAAATAATATTTTTTATAGGTAATACAAATTTAGCATACAATATTTTCATAGTTCACAAAATATTACATATAAGACAATTAATGGAATGGAATATGGATACCTATATTGGATCTGTGGAATAAAATATTTATTATAATATTACCGAAACTTATATTTTATTACTTGGCAAATAATGATAATGAATCAACCTAAGCACAATATTCCTTGAAACGATCATTTGGCACTAGGCTTAGCCTGCATGAAACATGACCGATGAAAATATAAAAATACTTATGTATGAAAAGAAATATTTTTATCTGGTGCATGCAGATTCATACATCCATAAGCACTGCATGGAACTACCATACTTTGAATATTTTTTATTGCTTCAATAAAGAAATATTATCATTTGAAAAAGGCTCTTTTTCTACACAGCGAATACAAATACCCGACTTCTTGCCCGAAATTTCTGGTAGCTACACTAGCGCAGTGGCATCATAGCGGACTTCGCTCTTCTTAATCTTATTCTCTATATCAATGGTATATTCATACTGAAAGTCGATAAAGCCAACATCTACTGCCATATCGCCAAATCGTGACGTCATCATCGTATAGAAAACTTTTCTGTATAGTTTGTTTACATTGTTTTCCACAGCAGATTGTGGCATTGTGCCAATGGTTATCTTCAGGGATACTTTTGAGTCAGTGACTCGAGTGACCCAGAGCCGAACAAAATGGCGGCTGACCCGGGGCAGACTAGTGATCCCATGGAACGACCTTCGACCATTAATATAATGGTATTATATAATATAATTATATTAATGGTCGAAGGGAATGACAACCATACATCGACCGGTCGATGCTGTTTGGCGCGTACTTTTGAATATTTGGATGGAGCGAATATTTGAATAAAACACACACACACACACACACTGGGTGACACTAAAAGTAAGTTGTTTTGCAAAAAAACATGGCTCATGCTATAATAAAGGAGTTTATTCTAGGAGAATTGGATAAGGAACAGAATAACAATAATAATAATTATGATGCACCAACATTGTAGGGCCAGTTGCTGCGGCTGTTGTGGAGGAATTGGGAAATCCTTTAAGGGTTTCAAGACCTCACAACTTGGGTTATTTTGAAATTATAACATGAGTGAGTTTAAAAGCCATTTTAGAATGTCTTAGCAAACCATGCAGATAAAAGATTCCACACTATTATCATCAGAATCTTTCCACTGAAATATTGTAAACATGGTTAATGTAGCATTATTCTATTCAGGTCACCTACTGAAAACAGACCAAGTGGGTCGCGGTGAAGATTTTGGATTCTTGTTTGATAATCATTATATATATTATAGGACTATATTTTTTGGCGTCATCAAAGAGACCACTGCACTAGTCTTATTGAATGAAAATAATACAATTTTCCCTAAAAATATATTGGCTTTTAAATTGTATAAAAATAAAAGAAAAACTGATTTACTTTTGACATTTTAAAAGAACCAAAATGAGTTTAGAAATAGAGCCAACATTACATTTTCTAAACCAAATTTTTATAAAAACGTTTTGAGAGACTAGTTTCTGTTGTTGCACCATTTCTCTTAAGTTGTTACTCATATCAAGTAACTGGTTTGTTATCTTATTCGAAATGACTATATCATTTTTTATAATGAAATCAGTGCTGTAGACTATTTTAAATTATTATCATTTATTTCCAATGACCAGGCATTCCTGGATAGATCGATCACGTCTTCAGTTATAGGATGGTCATAGTTGACTAGACCCAACTATAGGCCCGCCACAACGTAGACCCACACTAATCCATGAAAAGCAACCCACGCCGTGGGATGTTTTGTAAACCATTGCTAAGCTTCTCCAGACATCTGTGTAATACATGCAATGAATAATCCACTGTCAGCTGATTGATTATGAATAGTTCTATAGCAATGGTTTACAAAACATCTCACGGCGTGGGTTGCTTTTCATGGATTAGCGTGGGTTTACTTTGCGGCGGGCCATATGAGCGTATAATAGAGGTACTGTAAGATATAGGCCATACGAAAAACCAAACATGGTGTATTTCAAATCGAAAATTGGTAGATTGTTTGTTTTTTTTATTAATTCCTATTTTACAAAGATTAACATCAACATTTTTAGGTGCTCTTAGAAGTTATAGGAAGGAGAATTAACCAGCCTGCAAATATAAAAATACCTCTTGAGGAGAAAATACTGTTTACAGTTTGGATGTTGAGCAAACCAGAGACATTCTTAGCTGCTGATGACAGATATAATTTTTCTCAAAGTACTGCTCATAGAACATTCTATGAGATAGTGGATGTCATTGCAGCTTCAGTAGATGAACATGGTCGACACTCTTGCAGCAACAAAAGTCATCTGATGTAATTAATAATAGCCTTTACTAACTTCATAACTTGTGCTTGCTACATAAGAACTTCCTTTAATACAAGATTATCACCGGGTTGCACAACGGTCTTTTAACTTTTAATCCCAAATAAATTAAAAACCATTGAGGGTCCACACATGACCCTCTGTGGTGACTTCTGTAACATAAAGAAAACAATGATATTAAAACATCATTAAGTAGTGAACATGATTGACTCCCATAAGGTAGGTCTACTAAGTATTATGTTATAATTACTAGTAGTGCACTCTATATACAGTGGTGCTTGCAAAATACATTGTAGCTCTTAATTTTCAATATGTTATAAATCACTCTCAAACAGGCTGTATCAGTGCCACTTTTTTGAAGTTGTCTTTTGAAGGAAACTTCAAGCTTGGCTACAAAATCTTACAGAAGCTTGATTAAATTACACCGGAAGAGTAGCTCAAATTATGTTATAATCATGAACATATAACATAGAAGAAACGCGTCTATAGTGAGGTCACGTTATATTGGCAGTAGAGTAATATAGAAGAACAACGTTGCCGATTCTCTGCCTTTTATAGCTGATACCAGTATATCTCATGTAATATCAATTGTTCATTCTTCTTTGGAACAATCAATTTATTGTACTCATCAAGTGAATTTACTTTTCAATGAATAATACACTTGCATAATTAGATTGAAAATTTTGTTAATAATTAACAATTATTGATTATATTTCTACATTTTAAAAAATCTGGCAAAAGTATAACAACACCAATATTAATCAAATACTGGAATTCAATCAAATACTGACTATCCTATGGAAAATTAAAGGTTACACATTTTCCTAAACATTTTATTCGTCTCACAGTTTTAGAGATTTCTCTATACAGTCTTCTCATAATAGTCTTCTAGGGTTTTCTCTGTATCTTCTTTAGTATTGATGAAAAGACAGACTTCTTTCAATTGTGGAGTAGCTTGGTTTAAGTTTTCAAAAAGCAATGGGTATAAAGCTGCATATTATACACCAAAGTTTTCACAGATTCTTCTATAAAAAAGTTGTTGATTATCTTTAAAAATTTGCTGTTCTCAAACAATGTAGAGCAAAAAAGCTGTCAAAATTTTCGCTTAGAAAGCATAGCCTGCATGGACTTGTAATTAAGGAGAATTTTGTTGGCAACTTTCTCAGTGTGTTAAAACTCAATTTGCATCATCCTTGATTTTTGAACTTAGCGCGTTGCCAGTATAGCCAACGTTTGGCAGATTTAGTCTGCATTGTTTTCAATATTTGTATCTTTGTAATAATTTCAATTTGTTGTCTAGTATTATTTGATTAATTTCAAATTTGTCCCTTTTCACTTGCTTTTGAATAATATTTGTGTTTTGTATCTTTATTCTTGCATTTCTCACTTGCGGAAATCGTTGTAGGTAGGTTTTGCTCCACTCGGCTTGCCGTGGCGCTGGTGTGCTGCTTCTTTGTTTCAACTCGTTTCCAAAATGTAAAAATTGGCCAACTCTTGTATTCAATTTTCGAATTTGAATTTATTCCAGCTGAATATTCAATACTTTCATGTTTCATTGGCATATTTGCGATAAATATTGGCCTAATTCAATCAAACAACTTGTATGTCTTCACGGATTGTGTTTGAATCTCAAACTTCTGGTAAGTGTAACCTCACTTTCCATTTGAACACGCTTGTCTGAACTCAATTTTTAGAATTTAGTTTAAAGCTCTTTCCAATTTTACATTGTTCATCTATTTCAATCTTTTTTAAAAAATGTCAATTTAGCATTTTGATTCCATTGAATTCTCAGTGATCTACTTGTCAAGTTGCTATTCCGATTTTGTCTTTGTTCAGACATTACGTTTCAAGAGCATTCAATTATTTGCATTTCTGCAAAAATCCAAGATCATCAAGATTGCTTGATGTTTCTACAAATCTTTATTTCATATTCTTGTTTTCAAACTCTTTGTACTCTGAACTCTGTGTAGTTCAGAGCGCTGTTGCTACAGTCAACATATTTTCTTACCGTAGGGTATTTTCTTTTCCTCTGTCCACAGTTTGGATTTTGGGAAACTCAATCAATCTCTCTACATCTCTCGAATCAATCTGCTACCGAATCTGTTCTACAATTCTACCTACGATCGAATCTACCGATAAAGGTCTGTAGTCTCTATTGACAGTCGAAATTGCATCCACTTTGGGGTTCCATATACCCTCCCACTCACTTGGTCGACTGTGCAATTTAGCATTCCACTTTGGGGTTACATATACCTTCCCACTCTCTGGCCGGTATGGTGATGATGATTTCCATTGCCGGAGCATTTCTTACAAATGCCTACAATCTTCGACAGCTTTCGACATCCTCAAGATACTCAGGTTGAGTAATTGTATATTCATCATAAATTTGTAATACCATCCATTCTTATTCATTCATTTATCTATTTTCATTCATTCATTATCATTCATACTGCTATTGTTCATTTACTTATATAGATTTATCTTACTTATGAGCTGTGCCTACAAAGGCAATCAAAGTGTTTGTCATTTCAGGACATTGAATAATATTCAAAATTTTGAATACAAAATCATTTTATTTTTTGAATCTTGTTTCTTTACAATTTGTTTCTTTACAATTTGTTTCTTTACAATTTGAAAGTCTTTACAATTGGCATCACATTCAACTTATTTATTTTGAAACTTACATCACAATTAATTCAACAATAAAATAACAATTATTCACTACTTGATTTTGCAATTATTCGCATTACCTATTGTTTTGGTAGGACGAGTTGTATTCAGGACTCAGCTACCTGGTCCTCTATTAATTTTGCTACCAGAAAAGTTATTTTGATAGATATCAGGCGCATATTTATCATTATAAGTTTGGCCGTCTCCGGTCCGGATATTTCATATTGACATATGCTTAGAAAATACATTTATTCTTATTCATTATTTTACATCAATTGTGTAATGATTATTGTCTTATACTTTATTCATAGTGTTTATTTCTGTATGTTCAAGGTAATATTTGTATGGAGTTGCTCATACTGATACATTCAACCAAGCACTTATGTCATTGTTCCCAACAATCGGATACAACACCAGTAGCCATCCAGTGTAAGAGGAGGTCGAACATTTTCAATTGAGGTATCGTTCCAATTTTCAATATGCCTCCTAAAGGCAAACGAAACAGCCTTCTCACTGTGAGAAGTGGCATCATTAAAAATCTATCTTGACTTTATACTGAATATTTCAATTTTAAAATCAATGATGAAAATGATTTTCAAAAACTACTAGCAGTCAAAACTAAATTGCTCAACTTTGAGCAGCGTTATGAAGAGATAAGCCTGGAATTTGATTCAGATGACATTGATGACAATGAACATCAAATTGTCACAGAAAAATTTTTAATGTTAATTGCTAATGTAAATACAATTTTGAAAAATTATGATTCACAGCAGCAAGTTGCTACATTTCAAGCACCGGCAATGGAACATCAGTCACCAAACTCCTCTCCAGTTCCCAAATCACTGGGGTCTGTAGATCATAATAGTGTAATCAACACAAATCAATCGCCATCTGCTTCAGTGACTGCTAATAATGTCAATTCTCTGCCTTTGCAACCCACTATGCCTATTTATCAAGGTCTACAATTACCATGGTACCGTTACCAGAATTTTCAGGTTCCTTTGATTCATGGCTTGAATTCTGTGATACCTTCTCAATATGGTTATTGAAAACCAAACTTTGGCTCCAGCTACAAAGCTGTATTATTTGCGCAAAGCTCTCAGTGGTGAAGCCCTTGCACACATTCAGAATATTCCTCCAGGGAATGGAAACTTTGAGCTTGCATGGAATCTGCTTACAAAGAGGTACAATAACCCCAGATCAATTGCAAGTACCCACATTCAAGGTATTGAATCACCCCCAGCACTCAAGAAAAATTGTTCCAAATCTCTTAGAGCTTTCATTGATCACTGTAAATGTCACATTAATGCTTTAGAAGCGCTCAAATGGATGTTCAAATTAAAGATTTACTTTACATGCAAAAAATCACTTCTCAACTTGACTCTAATATCTTGCACAAATGGAAAAACGCATTGAAATAAATGAAATCCCTACTATGGATAAACTGTGGGAATTTCTTGAAAATCAATGTAAGGTAATGGATGCTATTTCATCTCATAGCCCCTCAAATCCACCAACTAATCAAAAGGTTTTTACTCAAGCTACTTCAAATGCACCCAATGTTAGGCAAAATACTCGTCCTTTTGCTCAAAATAATACTCTGAATAATTTTCAGCCATCAGTATCCTGTCAATTTTGCAATGATCAATCTCATGGGATTTTCAAATGTGTCAATTTTTCAAAGATTCCCATCAATCAACGTTATGATGCAATCAAAAGGAAAGGGTTGTGTTTCAATTGCCTTAATCCTTACACTGACAATCACAACTGCTCTTCAAAGAGATGCCAAAAAAATGTGATAAGCGACATCACACATGGAATCCACCAAGCAACAGTTAAGTGAGCAACAGAAACAAATAGCGAACTTAACTCTAGAAAATCAAATCTCAAAGCCAGACTGCGTGAAACCGAGCTAAACCAAGACGAACTTGAGCAGTACGGTAGAAAGTATTCTGTAGAAATTTTTGGTGTTCCGGACTTTGAAAACGAGAACGTTACTGATCATGTTATTGATATCGGAAGGGCGCTTAACGTTACGTTGGACCCTAACGCAATCGTGCTTGTCACCAGCTTCCGAGGAGAAAAAATCAATCCACTTCTACAATACATGTGCGTTTGTGCGGCGTGGAGATGCGGACGCTTTACTGACAACAGGCGTGCAAGAAGCACTTTTCGACGCGTAACATCGGCCTAAACGTAGAGGGTGAAAATGAAAATTCAATCTACCTCAACTTATCCCTAACAGCAAAGGAGAAGGCAACTGTTGACTAAAAAGCGAAGATGGCACCGAGATCAGAGTTTTGAGAGATAACGAGGACTTGGCGATTTTAGAGGCAAGGAGTGAGTAAAAGACTGTAACTTATCATAGAAAGAAAAAGAAAATACAAAAAATCGATTGAACTTTTCTCTTTAAATGTTAGGATAGTTAAAATATAAGAAACAGAATAATATTAGTTTAACGTTCGAATATGATGTGTAATGTTCTGGGGAAGGATAAGAATGTTCGAGAGCATAACGTGTAAGAAATGATTAATTATCTTTCACAAAATATGAAAAGAGTATTTTTCTACTTTGAAACTTTTGGTAACTGTCAGGTAAAACACTTTTATTTCTTATCAACTGGTAGGCCTACGGTAGTAACTGCTCTGAATACAGAGAATTATTTTTGACAATTTTTATATTGTCTTCCTGATATTGATAAAGGGGGGTTTCAGGTGGAGTTGTTGGAATATCGCAAAGATTGTGATATAGATTAAATAACAGTTTGCTTTTAGGATGGACTTGGCAAAGTCGAAATACTGAATGACAGTCGAATGATAATGAAAATGAGATAAAGTAATAATGCAATGTTTTATCGCTCTCTTATGCGTTGTCTTTTCTTTCAGCGTTTCTTCCGGAATTCGAATGTTATTATATATTTTCTCATGTTATCCTTATTATTTTGTTATAAAAATATTAATCTATCCAGGTTCTCTAATGAATACTGAAATTTCTTATTATTTTTTATTTGTATTAGGTTGGTCTCAATTTGTTCAAGTTATCTGACTGAAAAGTTTCTATCATTTTCATTATAAGAATTCAATATTTTTATCTGGATTCTCTAATTAAACACTCTAAGTTTTTCATAGGAATTTGGAAATGTATATATATGCAACTCATATTGATAAGGAATTTTTACGGTTACAATACTGCGGAGATAGCACGGCCGCACCTGATGTGACCGTTAATAAGTTTATTATTGTTTTTTTTTTTGGTTTTTTTCTTAATTATCTTTTATTTTCAACATTGAAGGTTTCCATAAAAACTTTTCTCTTATAAACCAGTTGAACGTTTTCCATACATTTTCACATATTTTCTCTAGCGTTAATTCTCTTTTTAAATAAAACAGATCAGCTAATATTTCATATTCCCGTTTCATTCAGGAAAAAAGGGTTTTAATTCATAATCTTTCATCTTCATACATTTTTCCTTTAAAATCAGATATTAAATCATCTCCTTAAGACACATAAGTAACATTGACTCAATAGATACATTTCTCACTTGCATGATAAAAAATAATCACTCAAATATAGAAGGAATTGGATTAAAAATTGGAAACTAAAAAATAATGGTTTTGTTTAATGATTTCGGAGGATTGATTGAGGATGGCTGCTACGACACAATAGAATATGATGATGTGTTGGATTTTCGTCTGTCACTGAAATTGAACAACATTGAAGCATGGGCTTCAAATGAGCACGAGTTTTTTTTTCAATTTGAACGGATATTCAGTTATAAATTCACCTGCCAAATTTAATAAATGTGATGGAGTTTGTGTGTTTATTAAGGATAATCTAAATGCTGAGATTTTAAGCAATGATATTGCTTCTGCAAATTCAATCATTCTTGAAATAGTGTACCACAGATGAAAGAAAATATCACACTGATAGCTATATATAGACCTCCATCATTATCGGTTGAATCGTTTGTTGAGGATCTTGGCTCATGTCTAGAAGAACTCAAAAAAAAAAAAAAACATAATACTAGCCGGTGACATAAATATTAACCTCGATCAAAACACAAATTCTGTGAATGAGTACTGTAGCTTGTTACATATGAATGGTCTAAAATCGTATATAAATAAACCGACAAGAGTACAAAATCAATCAGTGGCAACTCTTGATCACATATTCCATAAAGACGAAACGTCAAATTACAAGGATGTTGCAGGTGTAATTTTCAAGACTAGCATCACTGATCATTGTGCGACTGGTCTTTTTCTGGGTATCTCAGATCACATACATATAGCCCCCACAAACTGTAGAGAGTATACTGAAAAAATAGACTACTCAAAACTAATTACAAATCTGCAAACTGAATCTTGGCAGGATATATTGATTGTAATAACCTGCAAAACTTGACACCTAATTTCATCAACAAATTAAATAATCATATCAATAATTCAAAAACAAAAATAAATTGAACCACAGACAAAAACCTTTAAAAAACTGGATTACTGCAAACTTAGTAAACTGTATAAGAACTAGAGATGGAATGTATAAAAAACTGACAAAACAACCTAATAATCTTGACTTGAAATTGCAATACACTAGATATAGAAACGTATTGAGAAATCTTATAAAGCAGGCTAAGCAGAACTATTTTAAAAACAAGATAACACAAAATAAAACAAACAGCAAGAAACTCTGGAATTGTATAGATGAGCTGTTGGACAAAGAAAAGAAAACACTGATGTAAACATTGAACCTAGTGTCTTGAATAATTATTTTGCAGAGGTTGGCAAGTCGCATGCAGAAAAGATAAGAAACTCCAATATTGATATTCATTTCCCTGAAACAATTGTCAACTCACCAAAGTCTTTTTTCTGGTTTCCAACAAATGAATGTGAGGTAATTAAAACAATATGTACATTAAAAAATAGCTCTTCACCTGGTATTGATAATATAAGTAATTTTTGTTTGAAAAATATATCCAGTTCATTGCTAGTCCATTGTCCTTCATAATAAATAAGTGTTTTGAACAGGGATACTTCCCAGAGGAGTTCAAAATTGCTAGAGTCGTACCTCTTCACAAGGGTGGAATTAAAAATGATCCTAGTAATTATCGACCGATTAGCCTACTTAGTAGCCTGTCTAAGGTAATGGAGAAAAAATAAAAAAACAAGAATTGTAGAATACCTAGATAAATTCAATATATACATAAAAATCAGTATGGCTTCCAAACGGCAAGAGTACACAAGATGCTATATTACACTGGTAGACATAGTGACAGATAACTTTAATAACAATAAAAAAACTCTTACAGTGCTGCTGGACCTGGCAAAGGCTTTCGACACAATTCCACACAAAAATTTGTTGAACAAACTGAAAAATATAGGAATTCGTGGCAAGGCATTAGATTTGTTCAAACACTACCTAAAAGACAGAACACAAATCATATCAATAGGAAGCAAGTCTGATCAGGTGCATTTGTCGGAATATGGGGTACCCCAGGGAACTGTGTTATCTCCAATATTGTTCCTGGTGTATATGAATGATTTGCTCAAACTTAATTCTGAAAATAGAACAATTATTTCATTTGCTGATGATACCATTGTGACTTTCTCAGGTTCTACATGGGAGGAGGTGAGAGATTTGGCAATGAAAGGGTTGAAGACGGTCAAGACATGGTTGGATATCCATACACTCACATTGAACCATAAAAAAGTTCATTCATAGCTTTTTCCCCTACTGCCGGATCACAACCAACAAATTTAAGATTGCAAATTCATGATGCATCATGCATTTGCCTGCTGCGCTGGATCATTGTCAGTGCCCAATGATTGATAAGGTGGACCATGCTAGGTATCTGGGTGTTATAATTGATTCTCATCTTAGATGGAATATCATATTGATGACAAATGCAAAAAATTGAAATACCTCATTTTCAGATTCTACAAAATCAATTTGATAAATGACATAAAATAACTAAATTAATCTATATAGCGTGTACAATCTATTCTACAGTATGGGATTCTGGCGTGGGGGGGAGCCGCGGGCTGTCATATAAACAAAATTTTTGTAATGCAGAAGCACATAATAAGGGCAGCTTTGGGTAAACCTAGACTCTATCCAAGTAGTGAGCTTTTTCGGGAATTGGGAGTACTTACTGTGAGGGAATTATATAGTAAAAATATTATCCAATATGCATACAAAAGTAATTTCAGACTAGAAATACGAGATACACCATACAACCTACGAGGCATAACGATAAACCAGCAAAGGGTAGACTTAGATGTATGCAGAAACAATTCAAATACAGAATGAATAAAATTATGCGTTTAGTTCCAATGAGAATAGTAGAGATGAGCTGCAAAAAATATCACACTAGAGAATTTGATGATTGGTTGAAAGCAAATACTATATTGATCCTTAAAACAGTAACCCTATCAACAATATTTGCTTCAAACTAAAAAGTGAGCTGCCATCTTGAAGAATAAAAAATTTAAATAAATGAATAACTGATTTTTATAAATTGAGCTGAATTTCAATCCGGGAAAAAAAAATAAATAAATACGAGAATAAATCATCTAAACTTCAGTGTATTTGCTGTTATCATATTGATTTACATTTGCTTCAATCTAGAAAATTTTATGAAAACAGGAAATATTATTTCATGATAGAAAATAAATACAGTATACAAAAACAAATAGAGTTTTAGGGTTTCTGCAGATCACCATCAGAAATAAAAATAAAATAAATGAGGGAAATAATAAAGGGAGAGTATATCCTACATTTTTACAATAAATTCCCCCTACAAGGTCGATTATTGTTATGTAATGTCTACTGCTTCACTATTGTTATATATATATGTTGTTTTTAATGTAGAAGTTATATCATTGTGACTCAGGTTTATGCTACAAGAAGTATCATTGTGATATGCCATTGTCACTTCTGGTTCTGTTTTTATAATTAATATACTCAAAAAATTATGGTATTGTATTTTTCATCATTGTAAAAAATAAGCACAACTCGCACTCCGCGCTCAGATTTTTCTTTGCGGGTGCTATTTTTCCGTAAATTATTAGTTAATTTTTTTTGTAAAGTGTTTTTATGGAAATAAATTTTGATTTGATTTGATTTGATTTGACATGTTCTACATGATTCCTTTACTAGCAATTCAGGAGGTGAGAATGTTGTTTCTATGTGATTCAGTCTCAGAATGAGTGCACCGTTTCTAGTGCCCATTCATCTTCAGCATCAAATCAGTTAGTTCACAATCTGATAATTCAGAACAACAGTTGTTTCACATGCTGCTTCATCCATCATTTCTAATAATAAGTCATCAGTTCAAGTATTACCTACCGCAGAGGTTCTGGTTGTTAGTTCAAATGGTGAATTAATTGCATGTAATGCTTTAATAGACACAGGAGTGATTGTTCACTCATCACTCAAGAGTTGGCTGATAGAAGCTCTTCTTCTCATCATGTAACTAATCTGATTAATGGAGTGTCCAGTATGCAAGCCAAATCTACAGTTGTTCACTCAGTATTAATAAAATATCTGATCATACTTGGTCAACGCAACAAGAATGTATTGTTGAGAATTTGCCTCATGTATTCCTCGTGTCACAATTGATCTTAACTATTACAAGATTCCAAGCAATATTCGTCTTGCAGATCCAAATTTTCATAAATCTAAGAAAATTGATATCCTATTGGGTATTGACATTTATGCCGCAATCATGACTGGCAATCAAATTATTGTGTCACCTGATGTTCCAGTCCTACAAAATACAAAACTTGGCTGGATTGTTTTTGGCTCTTGTCAATTACCTAAATCAGTGTCACTCAAAAAAATCATCTAATCAATTGTTACCAATTTTGTCTCCACAGCTGAAGTCTCCAATCCGTTGGAAACCTTCTGGAAGCTGGAAGAAGTCTCTTCAGTTATTCCTGTCTCTCCTGAGTGTGTTAGGGTTGAAGCACACTACAAAGAAAATACCATCAGGCATGAAGATGGTCGTTTCCAAGTGTCCTTACCTCGCAAGGATTCATTTGCCACCCTTGGTCATTCAAGGACTCAAGCTATGAAACGTTTCCATTCATTGGAAAAAGATTTCTTAAAGAACTGAGCTCAAACCTCAATATGTGAAATTTATGCAGGAATATGAAGATTTAGGTCACATGCACCCTGTACCGCCACCAGCCCCTGAGGAACAAGTCTATATATTCCACATCACGCTGTCTCCAAGCCCGACTCCACTACAACCAAAACAAGAGTTGTGTTGATGCTAGCGCCAAAACATCAACCGGAATTTCTCTCAATGATGTATCTTCAAGGGTCCTGTTGTTCAGTCAGACCTTTTTGACATTGTCCTACGATTTCGTATGTGACCATTTGCCTTCATCGCTGACATAACTAAAATGTACCACCAATTCTTTTAGATCCTTCTGATCGTAATTTGCATCGTATTTTTTGGAGAGATGATACTTCAAAATCACTTCAAGAATACCAATTGGCCACAGTTACTTATGGGACAGCTTGTGCATCTTATCTCAGCACTAGAACCTTGAATTACTTGCTGAACTTAAATCAACACCTGATTCTCCATTGTATCATTCAATTCATCAAGAATTTTATGTTCATGACCTAATCTCTGGTGCATCTACATTGGAACAAACCATGGAATTGTCACCATCAATTGCTCACCACTTTGAATAAAGGATGTTTTGAATTAAGGAAGTGGATGTCTAATTCCCTGAGTTACTGAATTCACTACCATCCAATTGCTAGAACTTCCATTGTTAAACCAATTTCAGATCCTGATAATGGAATAACCAAAGCTCTAGGTTTACTGTGGAATTCCAATTCTGATAGTCTATCCATCTGTTCTAACATTGATAACATTTCTGAAAAGACTTCATTCACAAAGCGTGAGTTTGTCATTATTGCTTCAACTTTTGATCCCTTGGAATCATTAGTCCCTCATAATCCTTCCAAAAATCTTATTTCAAAATTTATGGCTTGCAAAAATTGATTGGGATGATAGTCTGCCCAATGACATGCTACTGAAGTGGTTGCAGATCATACAAGAACTATCCAAAATTTCAAGCATTTCAATACCACATTGTGTAGTATCAAAAGATCAATGTTCCATAGTTGAACTTCATGGTTTTTCTGATTCTAGCGCTACTGCTTATGGAGCTTGTGTGTATGTACGCACCATCCAAAATAATGTTGTTCAAACTCATCTTCTTTGTGGAAAATCACGTGTTGCACCTCTCAAGCCTGTCTCCATTCCAAATTTGGAACTTTGTGGTGCCTTAGTATTATCACGACTCATTAACAAAGTTGTAAGTGCTTTGAATTCTCTTGATTTGACTATTTCAGGTGTTTTTCTCTGGTCAGATTCTCAAATTGTCTGCAAGTGGTTGCAGTCTCCTCCTGACAGAAAGTCAATTTTTGTTTCATTGAGAGTAGGTGAAATCCAAGAATCTACCTCACAGTATGTCTGGAACTATGTGAAATCATCTCACAATCCAGCTGATTTAATTTCTCGTGGCATGATTCCTAGTGAATTAGCAAACAACAAACTCTGGTGGCATGGTCCCCCATGGTTGGCTGATCCAACTGATAGTTGGAGGTCATTCTCTTCTCATGTAGCTATTCTAGCTCCCAATACAGTTCTTGTAAATACTGCAGTTGTTTCACCTTTATCCATTATTTCTGAACGTGTTTCCAATAGTTTTAAAATTATTCGTGTCACTGCTTATGTTCTGCGTTTTTTACATAACATTCGTCAGAAAGTTGCTGATCGCCGTACTGACGCCCTTTCAGTTGATGAAATTGAAGATGCTGAAATTCATCTATTGAAGGCCATTCAAGCTGAAGCATTCCACAAGGAGTTGGAAATTTTACGTGCAAATGATGAGTTGAATGCCTCCAGTAAGTTTCATTCTTTGTCTTTGTTCATTCACTCTGATGGCCTCATAAGAGTAGGAGGACGTTTAGCTAATGCTAATATTGATTTTGATTTCAAGCATCAGATATTGCTTCCTGCCAATCACAAATTCACCAAGGCACTGATTTTTATCATCATAACAAATTGTGTCATGCTGGTGTGCAAGCAACCATGGCTGCAATCAGACAACGGTTCTGGATACCATCAACAAGGCGTACTGTTAAGAATGCTCTGCGAAAGTGTATCAAGTGTTTTCGTTTCACTCATACTCAAGCTGCACAATTGATGGGTCAATTGCCCTCTGTGCATGTAAATATTGATTTTCCATTCATGAATGTTGGTCTAGACTATGCTGGACCTTTTATCTCCTTAGGTGGTCCAAAGTCACGGACATTTGGTAAAGCCTATTTTGCATTTTCATTTGCATGATAACTCGTGCTGTACATATAGTAGTAGTATCAGAGCTGTCCACTTCAGTCTTTCTGGCTGCTCTCACCCGTTTCATCTCAAGACAGGTATTCCAAGGAATATATATTCAGACATGCTACCACTTTTGTGGGTGCAAATAAGATCTCAAAGAGTTAGGTGACTTCCTCAACTTGCCTAGCAATCAACAAATACTTCAAAATTCAGCGCATCTTTGCACATTCAATGGAAATTCTTCCCCGAGAGCTCCTCATCATGGTGGCCTGTGGGAGAGAGGAATAAGAAATTTCAAGAGTATATATAAAATTATTGCTTTCAAACATATTTGGAATTTTGAAGAAATGTGTACTCTTCTGCACAAGTTGAAGCTATTTTGAATTCTTCACCTATTGTTCCATTGTCTGAGGACCCTCTTGATCTTCAATTTTTGTCACCTGGGCATTTCTCATTGCGCGCCCCTCAATGCTTTGCCTTCTCATAAGCAGAATTCAAACATGTGAATTTTCTTGCACATTGGAATAGACTTGCTGAGTCACAAAGGAATTTTGGCAACAATGGTCTGAAGAATATTTAGTTACTCTTCAGAAAAGACATAAATGGTCTTCTTCATCACCCAATCTTCAAGTTGGCACTCTTGTGCTATTGAAGGATCCTGGACCCCACACTCTGGAAGCTTGGACATATACAGAGGTTTTCCCTGGCTCCGATGACAAGGTTAGAGTCATCCAGGTTCTAACTGATCTGGTGTTTTCAAACGTTCTATTGCTAGTGTTGCACCTTTGCCATTAGATGATAGCGAATGATGCAAATCTCTTTAACATATTTTTTGTTCTCTTTGTTTTACAATTCTTGTAATTGCAAAACGGGCCCAGTCTATGTTAAAACTCAATTTGCATCATCCTTGATTTTTGAACTTAGCGCGTTGCCAGTATAGCCAACGTTTGGCAGATTTAGTCTGCATTGTTTTCAATATTTGTATCTTTGTAATATTTCAATTTGTTGTCTAGTATTATTTGATTAATTTCAAATTTGTCCTTTTCACTTGCTTTTGAATAATATTTTTGTTTAGTATCTTTATTCTTGCATTTCTCACTTGCGGAAATCGTTGTAGGTAGGTTTTGCTCCACTCGGCTTGCCGTGGCGCTGGTGTGCTGCTTCTTTGTTTCAACTCGATTCCAAAATGTAAAAATTGGCCACTCTTGTTTTCAATTTCCGAATTTGAATTTATTCCAGCTGAATATTCAATACTTTCATGTTTCATTGGCATATTTGCGATAAATATTGGCCTAATTCAATCAAACAACTTGTATGTCTTCACGGATTGTGTTTGAATCTCAAACTTCTGGTAGGTGTAACCTCACTTTCCATTTGAACACGCTTGTCTGAACTCAATTTTAGAATTTAGTTTAAAGCTCTTTCCAATTTTACATTGTTCATCTATTTCAATCTTTTTTAAAAATGTCAATTTAGCATTTTGATTCCATTGAATTCTCAGTGATCTACTTGTCAAGTTGCTATTCCGATTTTGTCTTTGTTCAGACATTACGTTTCAAGAGCATTCAATTATTTGCATTTCTGCAAAAATCCAAGATCATCAAGATTGCTTGATGTTTCTACAAATCTTTATTTCATATTCTTGTTTTCAAACTCTTTGTACTCTGAACTCTGTGTAGTTCAGAGCGCTGTTGCTACAGTCAACATATTTTCTTACCGTAGGGTATTTTCTTTTCCTCTGTCCACAGTTTGGATTTTGGGAAACTCAATCAATCTCTCTACATCTCTCGAATCAATCTGCTACCGAATCTGTTCTACAATTCTACCTACGATCGAATCTACCGATAAAGGTCTGCAGTCTCTATTGACAGTCGAAATTGCATCCACTTTGGGGTTCCATATACCCTCCCACTCACTTGTTCGACTGTGCAATTTAGCATTCCACTTTGGGTTACGTATACCCTCCCACTCTCTGGCCAGTATGGTGATGATGATTCCATTGCCGGAGCATTTCTTACAAATGCCTACAATCTTCAACAGCTTTCGACATCCTCAAGATACTCAGGTTGAGTAATTGTATATTCATCATAAATTTGTAATATCATCCATTCTTACTCATTCATTCATCTATTTTCATTCATTCATTATCATTCATGCTGCTATTGTTCATTTACTTATATAGATTTATCTTACTTATGAGCTGTGCCTACAAAGGCAATCAAAGAGTTTGTCATTTCAGGACATTGAATAATATTCAAATTTTGAATACAAATCATTTTATCTTTTGAATCTTGTTTCTTTACAATTTGAAAGTCTTTACAATTGGCATCACATTCAACTTATGTATTTTGAAACTTACATCACAATAATTCAACAATAAAATAACAATTATTCACTACTTGATTTTGCAATTATTCGCATTACCTATTGTTTTGGTAGGACGAGTTGTATTCAGGACTCAGCCTACCTGGTCCTCTATTAATTTTGCTACCAGAAAAGTTATTTTGATAGATATCAGGCGCATATTATAACAGTGTTTACAATGTATGGAAAACAAAAATCATGTTAGATAGAGGGATTTTTACAAGTTGAGGAAGCAATTTTGCTGTAATTTTAACATATTGCCATAATTTGTTAAAAACTTTGAATGACAACTCTAATGTAAAAGCTCCAAGTTTTTAGCTTGGCGTAAATTATCACAGTATCTACAAAAAATAGCAGCAGAATATGGTAAAATTATTTATACCAATGTGACTACTATCACTAATCGTTATTATGTGATAGAAATTATATTATAAGAGGATTGCATGAAAGCGCCTTACCTGCTGCTAAACCAGCCATCTCGATGTGGCCATAGTTTTGTTTCAGATAGGACTGGAAGAAGTCCAAGCTGCCTGTAAAACAAAAATCATAAAGTTTCAGTACTTGAGCTATTGAATTTAAATTAAAATCAATCTTTATGAGATGCAGAGGACCTGCATAGCAAATAAAATTATCTATAGAAAGCAAGAGATATTTTTATAATCTTTATAATGCATAGGCCTATTCCATAGAATAACAAACTTTTTAATGAAATGAAAATGAGTGAAGTTTATTAGGTTTAAGTTTATGTTTAGCCGATTAAGTATTCTAAAATTTGATAATGAAATTCTATTTATTTTTTCTATAATTATGCCATAAACAAAATACGAATAGGTATTGAGGTTAAACAGCAATAAAAATCTAAGAAGAAACAGAAGTAGCCAAAATCAAAAGCTCTCAACTTATGATACAAAAAAATAAACAGAAATACTTTGATAAAAAAATAATGGATTCCAAAACAAGAACAAAATAGCTTGGAAAATTATTAATGCTGAGGTGGGTAAGAGTAAAAGAATAATTCTAATTTAGGTGTAATAAGTAATGGTGCACTTTCAACGGACCCTCATTGTGTTAGCAATATTTTTAATGATTTTTTCGTTACAGCAGTTGACAATTTTGTAATTCCGGATATTCCTAAAAGTTCGATACCTGTATATGTACCAGTTTTACAAAGTTGTCAAACTTCCTTAAGATTTAGATTCAATCCTATTAGCGAGAGTCAATTAATAAAAATAGTAATGTCATTTGAAAACAAACACTCTTCTGGTCCGGATGACATTCCAATGACAGTTGTCAAAAAAGTTTTACCAGCAATAATCAAACCACTAGCACATATTGTAAATTCCTCCCTAATATCAGGCCATTTTCCTAACAAACTGAAGATAGCTAGAGTCTTTCCAGTATTTAAAAAAGGTAGTATCACAGATCCTGGTTGTTATAGGCCGATAGCATTATTGTCAGTATTTTCAAAAATTATTGAACGAGTGGTTTATATTCAATTGATGGAGTACTTAGAAATAAATAATTTATTGGACACAGAACAACATGGCTTTCGTTCAAAAAAATCAACAATTACAGCAGGAGTGGATTTCATAAATACAATAATTAATAATATAGATAAAGGAGAGAAAGTTGTTGGCACATTCTGGACATGACTCGTGCATTTGACAGTGTACTTCACGTTGTTCTGTTACATTCGCTGGAGGATTTAGGAGTACATGGAAAGGAGCTTACTTGGTTCTCATCTTATTTGATTGGTAGACAGCAATTTGTAGAAATAGAGCATACTCAAGAGAACAGTAACCATATATGTAAGAGAAGCTATCGCTCTGACCTGAAAAGTTTAAAATATGGAGTACCCCAAGGGTCAATTTTGGGTCCGCTATTATTCCTGTGCTATATCAGGGGTATGCCCAATGTGGTTCCACCGCAAGCCTCTGTATGCCTATATGCGGATGATGCCAATATAATCTTTACTGGAAAATCGACTGAAGATGTGGAGCTCTCATCTGCTATAGGCCTGTCCTCGATTAATGAATATTTGAATAGCCGGAATCTATTATTGAACTCAAGCAAATCTATAGTTGTCCCTTTTATGACTCGGCAGAGTAGGAATGAAATATGCCCAAGCATAGCAGTGAATAACGAGCTTCTAGAGTCAGAAGAGAGAAAAAAATTTCTAGGCTTGTTAATGGATAGCAATCTTTCATGGGATAATCATGTTTGCCAAGTTATAAAAAAATATCCCCTGGTCTGTATGCTTTGCGTAGAATGTCTAATTTATGTAGTATACAGACACTGAAATCAATATACCACTCCGTAATACATGCGCATCTAGCTTACGGTCTATGTATTTATGGCAGTACTAGTAAGAATAATCTTGATAAAATCCTCAAACAGCAGAAAACAGCTATAAGAATCATGCTCAACCTCGATAGAATTGACTCAGTAAGAGTAGCGTTCTCACAACTTGGAATCTTGACAGTTTATGGCCAATACATTTTTGATGTTATTATCTTCTTCAAGAACATTGCTGGTACAAACTTAAGGAATAATACACACAATTATAATACGCGTTTTGGTCGAATTACAGAAAGACACAGATTACATATCTTTGAGAAAAAACAATTTACAGAGGAGAGAAATATTTTCTGAAGCTACCAACTAGTTTAAGAGTATTAGAAGATTCTCAAATATTTAGAAAGAACTTGAAGGAATATCTGGTGAACTTATTGTTGTATTCGTTATATGAGTTTGACGCTAATTTTTAAATAAATTATAAATTTCTTTGTAGTCTAGAGATAGCCTAGCCCTAGAGTTGTAAAATCTTTGACACTATTCTATGTACTTGTACATTATTTAATGAATAAAGACAAAAAAAAAAGTAAATATTTCAATGCTATTTGAATGGATCAATAACTTTCATGACCACACAGAATAATATTAACAAAATATTATATTAATTATTTATTATTCACAATTTCCTTGATGAACACTAAAAAGTTTACTGTAACAGTTTTGGATACCGTAGATCACGTCATGAGCACAAATATATTTTAATATAATAGTTTACTAAACTAATAATATTGTCAAAAATGCAATTAATAAACTTACCAGCCAATAATGTGAAAATTTCCCCCTCTCCAATTATTTATAAAATATGCCTTCAAAAACAAACTCATGTTTGTATTCGTAATAATCATCCATATTTGCATTTAGTTGTGTTGTTTACTTGACTGCAGACCAGAGCAGACGACGCGAAACTCTCAACCAATAGGAGCGCTCCGATTCCGGGTGACTCGGGCTATAACTCCTTAGCCCGTACTATTTGGTCGGGTCTCGATTCCTGACCCGGGCGAGAAAAATGAAAGATGGCGACCAGGTGATGAACTGTCAAAAGCTCCCATGAAATGCGGGTCACCTAGCTCGAGTCACTCGAGTCATTGGAGCAGTGTATCCCTGAAGACGCTCTATTTCAGCGGGAGTTTACCATCTTCATGAATAATAATTTACTTTTGTCTGAAATAGAATAGTTATTTGTGCAACTAGTGTGCAAAGTGACAGTTTGCTGCACCGAAAGAAACGTTTACACCCGAGCCGTAGGTGAGGGCGGAATGGCTTGAGTGCAGCAGAGGAACTTTGCGCACATATTTCACATTAAACTTTTCCTACCATTGAATATAAAAAGTTGGTAATTATGGGTAAAATGATGGCTGAAATCCATCAAATGTTTGTGTGTGTGTGATGCTGTTATCAATAACAACCTTCATTCATTTAGAAATTAATAATCCAATTGAAGTTAAAAATTCTCAGCCAAAGTTCTCATTTTTATTCATTCAAGAATCAGAAAAATACAGATGGAACAAAAAATTCACATTCAAAAACGCGCCAACAGCTTGTTAGCTGAACCGAGCTGCAAGATGGCGGAACACAACAAGATGGCTGAACTGACGGGTCCGTATCACAGAGACAAGTTCTCACAGAGACAAGTAGTGTTTTTGAACGATATTAGTGTCACAGAGACAAGTTTCATAGGAACAAGTAGTTTTATAAATGGCAGTCTCACAGGAACAAGTTCCCACAGAGACAAGTTGAGTCTCACAGAGACAAGGTGAGTCTCACAGAGACAAGGTGAGTCTCACAGAGACAAGGTCTGTTTCACTGGAACAAGTAGTGTCAGTGGAAAAAGAAGAGGGGTAGAGTCCCATTCGAACAAGTGTAGTGTCACAGAGACAAGGTCAGTCTCACAGGAACAAGGTTGGTGTGGTGTGTTGCCTACACATGAAGATGAAGGCATTCCATTTGCTCTAATAAATTGGATGTAATCTGTTTTTTAATATATATACATATATATTATGGTGACATGAATAGAATAGAATGACTGCCTTTATTTTTCTTAGAAAGCGAAGTTAGGGCGCAGTCGACCCTCTCTTACACTCAACTCTCTATCAAGTATTATAACAATACGAAAAAAATAAATACAAATAATATGATTAAAAACAAACAATAGTTAAGTTATCTACTTATTTAAAATAATAACAAATTTAAATTATTGAAAAGAAAGAGAAAAAAATGACATTGAAAATAATACATAACAATGCTGAATGATAGTATTTTCTGATACTTCATCACTTTAGTAAAAAATAAGACACTACAGAATACAATACAGTAGGCCTACATAGCAACTGAAGTGTTTGCTATACATTTCATTTCCTACTCTTATTATCACTATGTAAATCTCGAAGTGGATAAGTAAATTACATTATGATTTATTTAAATAGTAAAATAGAATCTTCCTTCAATCAACAAACAACGTCACAAACAACGCTCCTTCAATCCACGTGACATACATATATAAATATATAATTTACATATGTTAATAATGTGGTGACATCATTTGAAGCCAGCTTTAAACGTTTCTCCCGTGGAGAAAAAATGATGAACTTAGTAGACTGTTTAGTGGATCCTAGACATTCAGATTCAAATCTATACATAACAATTGATTCCCCTTTTCATCCAGGATATTTGTGGTTTCTTAAAATTTCAATTTATTGACCGAGCGAAATGAGTTCTAAGATTCAAGTCGACGGCTTTGCATTTCTCTTTATGTTTATATGTTCCGCAATTACGGCGAAACGCAGCAATAGATTACCATGAAATTTGACAGGTATATTTCTTTTTAAATTGTGCCTCGACGTATATACAAGGTTTTTTGAAAATTTTGCATTTCAAGGTTAATACAATAGGTAAAGTCTCCTTCGAACGCCAATATTACAGTAAAAATCAGAATAGAATCATCCATAATAATTCAGCTGTTGAGTGGATTTTTAATTGCATGCATAACGCATGCAATTAATATATCAATGTAACTTAGTAAAAAATCAGCTGTCGTGTTGACTATTCATTGCATGCAATGACGCATGCAATTAATAACGGAAAGAAAACATAGTATTTTCTCTCGACCTTTATCTGCTTTCAACTCGGTCTGACCTGTTGCCAGTAAGTTGAAGGAGATTAGATTTTGATGTTAGCATATTTTTGATACACTAACCCCAACAGCCATTAGGCGTTTTCACACCGACATCTTGCCGACACAACATACAAACAGGATTTACTCTTATGGACATTATGAGACAAGGTTGTGTTTTATAACTGCGCGAGGTCTACTGTTCATAGAACTACTAGTCCAGGATTAAAATGTTGTTTTACCAAAATCATCAAATATTTAATAATTCGATACAATGATACATGTACAAATGAGAAGCTGACTTGCACCGAGGTAGAATCAATTTAATCTTAAATAATTTGAAATATATTTCAAGTTGTTAGGCTTCATTAATTCATTGAACACCTATTTTATCATTATGTGTTATCAGAACCTATTAGAATTATGTAGATTGCCTTTAATGAATAAATTGAGTTCCATGTAAATGTATTATTTCTACCAAACTCCAAAATAACTATTTCAATGTGACTTTTAATTGTTCAGTCAATATAAAATAATTTTGATTCTGCAGTAACTTATACATAAGTGATATCAATGTAAGAAAGAACAGATTTTATACTTCTAGATGAATGTAACAATATTGGAAAGATGTTATCCAACGGTATTTGAATACACCCCTGACTGTTACTGTATGGGAGTACCACCAGTAATTTATAAGTTTTCAATTCGTCAAAAGAGTGGTTATAGATAAAATAGTGTACTCAACGGTTATAATCTTCTCCTATCTATATTTTTTCTTCTTATTATTGTTCATCTTCTTCCTCTTCTTCCTTATTCTTCTGTCTCCTTTTTCTATTATCTTCTTCTTCTCGCTTGTTCTTCTTCTCCTCCTCCTGTCAACTTCTTCTTCTTCTTCTTCTTCTTCTTCTTCTTCTTCTTCTTCTTCTTCTTCTTCTTCTTCTTCTTCTTCTTCTTCTTCTTCTTCTTTTTCTTCTTCCTCTAGCTTTGTCCGGCAAGGACTGATTTGTTTTTGTATTATGGAGTCCCTTTTGTATAAGGTACCAAGAACAATAACAGAGATATTTCCAGGGCTCTAGAGAATAATAATACTAATCCCCTCTGTCCTTTTGCCAAGTTGAAACGTGTAGCAACGTGAGTTGAAATGTATAAGTTGACCTAAATTTTTGAAGGCTGATCTTCGAATTGATAAAATTATAGAAACATGATCACAAGCAAATCCCTAAGAATATAATGGAGATCGAGACTATTCCTTTTAACAGAATCATGTTTCCTCATCATTATCACCATCCTCAGATTATACGAGTCAATCCATCCGGCGTATTCACGCATGATGTGTGCAGAAAATCTCACTCACACTGACTGTACAACTGTGAGATTAACTATTCTAAGTCAAGGACTCTAAGACTCTCTGTTGTGAGGCCGGGTGATATAATTATTCTCGAGTGACGTTTTCATGTGAAAATTTAGATTTTTCTCCCCTCACAGGTTTTTACCTTGAGCATTATTGTTCTAAAAAAATTGTGTATCATCTTCTTTTTCTATGTATGTAAATAATCAAGATTGATATCCAGTTCTTCAAACTGAAAATAGATGCAGACGTGGATAACAAACAAATTAAACATACAATACTCCTCATATGCAGTTTCACAATTCTGTAGACAAAGTTAGAATAAATCAATAGAACAGTTAATTTCAATAGTGCCACGTACTATGAAAAAAAAATCAAAATGGTACTGGCTCAGTAGAACAAGTAGAATAGAATAGTACTTTAAAAAGAACTCAGATATCCAAAGTTTCATTGACCGAGCGAAGTGAGGTCTAAGATTTAAGTCGACGGTTTTGCATTTCTCTTTATGTCCAAATATTTTTATGTTCCGCATTTACGGCGAAACGCGGCATTAGATTTCAATGAAATTTAACAGGTATGTTACTCTTTAAATTGCGCGTCAACGTATATATATACAAAGTTTTTTAAAATTTTGCATTTCCAGGATAAAACAAAAGGAAAAAGAGTCTCTTTCAAACGCCAGTATTACCGTAAAAATCAGACTATAGAATTATTCATCATAAATCAGCTGTCGAGTGGACTATTAATTGCATGAAATGACGCATGCAATTAATATCCCAATGTTATTTGGTAAAAATCAGCTGTCGTGTGAACTATTGCAAGCGATGAGGCATTCAATATTGATAACTTAAAGTAGTTAGCTTGTTATTTTCTCTCGACTTTTCTCTGCTTTCAACTCGGTAAGTAGGTATTTCAACTCGGTATGATAGAAGTTTTTTACAACAAATTATTATCATTCTAATTATAATAATTATACTTAATATCAATAATTATTGACGATACATTTCAAACAGCCATTAGTGGCTTAGACATCGATATTTCGCCGACACATCATAACAGCACATAATTCACCCTGATGGAAGCTGTGGTTTTTAACTGCGCGAGGTCTACTGTTCACAGAACTACTAGTTATTTTTCCAACTGAATAGTTCAACAAATTCTATTGAGAGACATCAAAGGAAAATGCAAGGTGCTGCATTGTGATAAAGTTACGTTCGGCAGACGCCAGTGTGTTTTTTCGATGAAAATGGAAAAATATGCAACAGAAGCTCTGGCATCCAATTATATAATATTTTACCTGATTTCATGAAGAGTATGAATGAACGCAACTTCAGATCTCATCGAAAGTTTTAAAGATTGATTTCTCTAAAAGTGCTTTTTACTCAAAGGAATAGTATATTCAACATTACTTCACATGAATGGTATAATGTTTTCTTTCCCTGTGTGTTGTGTATTTGTTACTGTGGGCTGTGTATTTTTTGTTCGACCATTTAGATTTTTTGACAAGTTCCAGATCCCCCTGATTTAGGTGAGCAGTGAATGCTATTCAATCTATCTATCTATCTATGCATGTAACTGGTTCATGAATTTGAAACATGAAACACCATTATGTAATGCACTTACCAAATGCAGTCCCAAAATAAGCACTACCAAATGCACTTCCAACTGGACAGTTTGAAGTTAGTTGAAGGCTAGCTGACATTCCCCTACACTTATGGAGGCTTATAACATTAATCCATTGTACCTTGTTGTTCAATATTGTTTTTTCTCTATAATTAAACAAAATAAAATAATTTTTCTCTCCACAGATGCAAATCTTAAACCACAACCACATCTGCAAAGAAAATTAGTTGTAAATAGGCTACAATAGGACATGGTTGACGGGATCAATTCTACTTACTTATTATAATATTCACTCTATAGTATTCACTGATTTTCCAGATTTGAATGGAATAAAAAGCTTTTCAAAAAGACAGAATATAGGTTCAAAGTTTCGATCAGTGATTTACTTGTCAAGTGATCAAATTGACTATATTGATTGTTTTTCATAGAGGGATAAACTGAGAAATAATAAATACAAGTTTTATAAAAATTGTTCTGTATTAAAAATTTGCCTGAAAACAAAATTATCAAAATAATCTATCACTTTTAAACAAAGTAGGCTATATATATATATATATATAGATATATATATATATATATATATATATATATATATATATAGATATATATATATATATAGCATGTTACATTATTATTGTATCAACGGTAAAATAATACTATTAATTGACAAAATTAAATATCATTTGCATATTTTATGTAGTATTGAAAAGCAGTAGTAATCTACTTAATTGCTTCTTAAATTTCATATTTCTTTGATAAATGATTCTTCTTAACTAAGTAGGAAATATACAGCCATCTATTATAGAGATATTCAGTTGTCAAGAATCAATTAGTACTCAAAGAAAAATCATGTGTGTAGGCCTACTGGCCTAATTATACTAGTGAAATATTAAAAGAAAGATTAATTATTAGTAAGATGATGAATAATAAAGATCAATTATAATGGGAATTATTGATTACACAAAAAATATAAGTACACATTTCAATTTTATTATTATTATTAGCTTATGGCTTTGAAGGGCGGGGAGACCCAAGGATTGTTCCACCTCGCCGTATGTAGTACAAAGTAAGGGGTTAACCAGACACTATTATAGGAAGCTATCACTTGAAATTTACACTTTTCCCTTCGAAAAGTGAAAATCAATAAATTAACTTAATAGAGTCTTTCTTGAAAACTTCCAATCCAAGACAAAAAATTCTATGTACAGTATTATATTTTACAGTAAAAATCAAATCTACTACTAGCTTAAGTAGGCTACTCGAATGTAGAATGCTAGTAGAATGCTTTTATTCTTGTACCTATTATAATTTTTCATATAAATATTTTATGTACAGTATTATATTTTACAATAAATATCAAAATCTACTACTAGCTTAAGTAGGCTACTCGAATGTAGAATGCTAGTAGAATGCTATTATTCTTGTACCTATTATAATTTTTCATATTATCGTTTGCATTATTCTACTATGTTGAAAAATTGTGTGCTCTGTTTTTTCTCAATAATTTGAAATTTGAGTTTTTAATTCTACAAATAATTTGATATGAGCTCATTTATAAGGTATTTAATGAAATATGATATTTTTCTATTGTATTGGCTCAAAGAGCATGAAATTGAGAATGAGATGAAGTTAAAGTGAGCTTTGTAGAATAAACACAACATTCAAATATTTGGATCCTGAATATAAGAGTTTGGTACATTTTGTAAAGTACTGCTAAAATTTGCAGGCTGTAGAGTCGATTAAATTAATTCTTTTACACAGCTGTGCACAAGAAAGGTGGGCAGGTACCCGTCTTTTATATTCAGAGCTGCAGTGATAAGTGTCATATCCAGCTTTACTGAATATTAGAATGCAAAGGGTTCAAATTTTCCTGAAGTCATGATAGAACATGTGAACAAAATGCAACTCTGATAACTTCTGATAACTCTGATACGAAGTGGCATTGAGGCGCGACTTGCACACTCGCGTACATTACATTTTAAATAGATACGCGTTTGGTCGCTGGAGGTCACCCGATAGAAAAATCCATCGTCAATATGATATAATGTAGTATTGCGGAGCGTTACGATTTCCTTGACCAATTCCATGTCGACTGAATGTGTTTTGTCAACTATTGAACTCGCAACGCAAACGCACAGGTAGCATCCTCGTAGAGGGGAGGCAAACAATACTGAACAAAAATCTATTTTTTCCAGGAAGGGTACAATATAGAAAACACATGTTAAATATTTCCTGCCGCCAAAGTGCAGTACTTTATACCTGGCAATAGAATTTTTAGAAATAGAAGCATTTGGTTAACTTTGGTTTTACGCTTCAGTGAACATACTCTATGAGCAGGGTAGTTCTACCTGGACACCACCGATGACAAATTGACCGGGCTTTCCAGAAGTATCTAACGGGAAACATTTGCTTTGTTTCATGGAAGCAAGGCACTGTAATACTGAATGGGTATTTATAGTTCTATAAAGCAAGGCCTTTTGGTTCTAATACCCGAGACGTCAGTCTGCAGATTGTTGTTATGGAATGCAGAAAACTTCTTTCACCACCCTTAGACAATAAATGCTGTTTCAAAAGATTGAAAAGATTGATTGATTGATTGATTGATTGAGTACTTTATTTATGTAGATTACAATATATACTGGCTTATACACTTATATACAATAGCTTACAATACAGCAAAGGTATAGATGAATTTACATAATATAGACTAAGAAAATAACTATTGAACTGTATATGATTTATGAAAAAGCAATTTGTAATATAATAACTATAGATAATAATCATATTGTTATGCATCTACATAAATTGGCGGAGCTTTGGACATATCAATGTCCATTCTTTGGGAAGAATATTAAAAATATCCTCCCCACTAACTCTCTACCAAAAGATAGCATGCCGCTTCCAAAATCTATGGATATGGTTTATGTACATATAGTTTATTATATATATATCTGTATATATATATATATATAATATATATATATATAATATATATATATATATATATATATATATATATATCTGTGAGTGTAGCGTAAGGGACACACTATTATTCCTCACCCACCATATAGCATAATTATAATATATCGAACTCTGTCACACCCACTCAACCACATCACTCTCTTACACAATCATACCCTTTCCTTCGGGCTCACTCTCTCTCTCTCTCTCTCTCTCTCTCTCATGATAATGAATTAAAACGCAGATTTCTGTCTTTGACACTAATATCATGCTTTAGTTAGATCAATAATGTTTCAATTGCCATCTAAATCTAGGTGAACTATTTGTAACACATAAACTAATAATTAAAACCACCCTAAATAAACCTTGATTAGTCCCAACCGATATGGTTTACAGTAACTTTAAGGACATGACAATAAGACAATAATTGTGGGTTGAAACGTAATTTTGAATATTTATTATAATAAAATATAATCCCATTTTTCTGGTGCTCCAAACTCGTTATTTAATAATAAACCTACAGTTTAAGAGCCATCACTGATAAATATGTCACTTAGTACCGTATAAATACAGAAGAACAAAAATCATAAACCTTATTCCGGGACACTTTCTCATTAATTCTTAATTCTCGTATAGCCTATGTGTGTGATAAACGAAATTTGAATTTGAAATCACAACATTTTTTGAAAAACATACAGTTTTGAATTACGTGCTTATTCTACGAAAATTGAAACCCCTTTCTTAGCTGGCGTCTAGGAATAAGAAATATATTGACCGATAAATACAAACAATTTGGATGTAGATTAGGCGAATAGGCCTTGTCTAAAGGATTCAGCTTATAGTCTGTTATACAATAAATGAGCAATTCAATTCATAACATCTTAGTAGTCATCTTATGAATAGTGTAATCATTCATCAAATCAGTCTTATCAAGTCATAATTATCATCACCCAGTACAATTGAATAAATTAAGTCATACATTGAAAAAAGACATAAACTATTTATAAACTCACAGCACTGAATATCACATTTTCAACAATTTGAAATTAATTTACGGAACAATAAGCATTTTCATTCAGAATTAGATTTAGTGCGTTTTTTAATTTATTCAGAGGCAAGTTTCTTCTAATATAAGATAAAGGCAGATTATTGAACATGGAGTACACTAGATAGGAATAAATTTCAAGCTCTTACTCAATCTGACATTAGGAGTTACAATACTCTAGTAGTCCAGATAACAGTAGACCTCACTGAACATCCTTTGCAATGTGGTAACGAGAATATTCAGCCATCTACTAGAAATGCTATCTACTAGGAATAAAGTCATTGTAATAATATCAGGGCTTTTTTAAAATGTTTGCCAATGGCCCCACTAAGAAATCTGATCAGGCTGGTTGGAGACTTCCAATCAACCATACATTACATTACATTACATTACATTACCAGGGCTACCAGACATTGTTTTGCAGTAGTCGTACTATATCATAATGGAAAAAGTAGAACTTTGATATGAAAGTAATGAACTCACTCCGCTACAAATAAAATCTATTGGTGTGCTAATCTAAATGTTGCACTACTTCAATCCTGTAAAAATGAATACCAGTATAATACTTATTCTGAATTGATGGAATCCCAAGTCCCATTGCGCTTATGATAATTTTAAATGTTACTTTATTAACTCAGTAAGTTCAGAAAGTTATTGCTCAGTTGAATCAGAGCTACGATTAAAAAGATGATTTGGGAATTATCAAGTGGCACTTTTTGTTTTTCACTGGGATTTTCATTTTGTAACATGTAGAGACGCTTGTAGAACAACAATCTGTTAAATTTTTTATGGGAAAGATTTCATGAGGAAAATGAAGTTTTTCATTGACATTATCATCCGTAACTCGGAACGCCATGATAAATCTTGGCATCTAAAGCTGCGTTTACACCAAAGTTATTAACGAAATGTTAATAACTTAATCCTCACAGATTATTATAGATTGAACGGCACATGAAAAACACATATGTTCATCATGTGTATGATAAGTTATGTTCAATCAAATAGAATCTATAGAATCTATTGGTGTTGACGCAGCTTTACTCTGTGACTGTCTGGAGCTAATATTATATCAATTTGAATTTACAATTCGAGACCGCAGCTCGAAAAAAGAAGAGATGATTAGCTCATAATATCGGGGACCGAGCTTCGCTCAGGAGTACAAAAGCATAAACAATTTATTACGAAAGAAGGAATTATAATGAAAAACCATTTTGGCCATGTGGTTTTTAAGAAGCGGTGATGAATAGGTCAGTGGTAGGCTATTTGGCTTTTATATATCCCATTTCATATTCATATTGATTATTCTTTCGGGTTGAAGGTTATATGTATACGTATTAGATATATTGGAATAGTTATCTTGGAGTTTGGTAGAAATATATTACATTTGCATAGAACTCAATTTATTTATTTATTTAAGTTATCTTCTATCCAATTCTAATAGGTTACCAACCCATCCCTATCTTATATGATAAACCTTCAATCATAATCATACTCCTGCATGATTAAAAACAGCAGACATTCAATTTACTAGAACAAAAATAATGGAGTGCCTTCAAGTTCAGATGTAGGCAACATGCCTAACTTCTTCCTACATTCCCTACCTTGTCTCTATGACACTGACCTTGCTTCTGTGAAACACCTTGTTCCAGTGGGAACTTGCTTCTGTGAGACTGCCATTTATAGCGCTACTACTTTGGACGGAGACCTTGTCTCTATGAAACTGCTTGTCTCTGTGGGAACTTGTTCCTGTGAGACTGCCATTTATAGAAATACTTGCTCCTGTGAAACTTGTCTCTGTGACACTAATATCGTTCAAAACCACTACTTGTCTCTGTGAGAACTTGTCTCTGTGAAACATCCCCGAACTGACAAGCGCATGACCTAGTGGGAAGAATCGTACCTAAGTTTGTTTCATCCAGCTAAAAATTATTACTGAAACAGGATTCAGAAATTTAGACTTTTGCTCAAATTACCGAGAAAAATGCTCAAAGTAAACTGAAAAATATTTATAAAAATAACATAGACAATAGAGAATATTTATTGTAGTTTTGTTATGTTTTTATTATTTTTATTTATATGAATATCAAACGGTAATCATTTACCCTCAAAATTCGAATTTTATAATGTATATTTGCTACTTTTCTCATTGCTTGCAGTTGAAATAATAATTATCAATAGAAAGAACTACCTATTATTTATTATTGAATGATGAGAATTCGTAAATGATGATTATTTAATTATCATTTAGATGAACATTATTCTTGTTTTGGATTCCTATATTGATATTTTATAATAAATGTAGGGTAGCCATTGAAATGATTCTTATCTAAATCTAACCACAGTCATTGTTACCAACTTAATTTTTGTTTTTGTGCACTAATCCTCCATATAACCCACCAACTATTTTGTGTTGCCATGTTGCAAATCTGGAGTGCAGAAAAATTTTTTCCACACTAGAGCAGAAAAGTGAATCTTTGCGTTTTGTAATCAGTGCAGAATCTTCACTTTTCAAGGTAACTGTAGGAAAACAAAATTTAATCTCGTTACCGTATGCTTGGTGACCAACACAACTTCAAAGTTTCCAGACAATTGATTGGAATTTATTTTATCATTGATATAACCGGTTTGTCTGTTTTGCCTAGACTATTGTAGTGCGGTATTTTACTCGCCTCACATATGTAGAGAGATTTGCCAAATCATGTAGTGCTGTATCCAAATGCCTCACGTTGGGCCGGCAAATCATGTGGAGCTTTTTTTAACGGCTTCACACATGTAGGGTGAATCTTGTACTGAGTCAATGGTGTAGAGGCTATAAATTTTGCAATGCGTGTGTGGACGCTGAGTGAACACCAGACCGATTGATTCACTACAAGATTCATACAATTGTCGGAATCGCGGAGGCCTAAACGCTCGCTCACCCTTGATTCTTCTAATGACAGATTGTATAATGATGAAATTTTTATAAGTAGTGTAGCGGACGCTAAACACTGAATACGGATACCTTAAAATTATTACCTGTGAAGAATGAGCATACAAAATCATACAGGTCGAGCAAAAATCCCGATGTAGCTAATTTACGGGACTGCGTCTCTAATAAGTTCTGAAGGATTAAAAAATACGGTATTTGAACCAAATATCGTTCAGAATATATTTCGAGAACAGAGTCTTGTCGGGTTTTAAGCTCTATTGTAGGAATTTATATGATCTATGGCTGCCACTGCTGTACAATTGATGCATTTGTTCCTAAGTCGAGGTAGGTAACAGATAAAAGCCGATGTATGAGCAGGTAAGGACAAAGAATAAATATCTTGATCTGACCCCACTCGCTACATCCACTTAGACCTGTTCCAATATCCAGCTTGATTCAATTATTCTAATGATCGTATTCGATCGGTTCTTGATGATATAGACGTATCAGACACAATAATTGACAGGCTTAAGAAATAATCGAACTCAGAAAGCGAATTAACAAAACTGAAATATATTATAATAAAATATGTAATCATACAGTGCAGATTCAGAATTGATTTACAGGTTGATAATAATTTAGCATTAATAGAATAGTTAAAAATTTTCTTGTGCTTGCATGATACCATGCGTGATTCGACAGAATTTTACAATTGATAAAGTTGAACAGTTTTGAAAAAATAGTGAAAAAATGAATTATAAAAAATATTTTAAAATTGCTCGGGGTCGTGGTTCAGGCAGCAGAGGATAGTTAATCAACTACAAATTCTTAGAAATTCTATATGAATAAATTCTAGGCTCTTAATAACTAAAAGCGCTTGTCGGCGTGGCCAATAATTTAACGAAGAAAATTTTATATCTTTCTGCACTGAAATATTTTCGAAGCGTAGATTGGGGCCCCTTTTAAAACTTATACTCACGTGAATTTCCTTGGCGGTTGTGGTTTTCTTCTTTAGATCAAAAATCGTTTGATCGGCAGCAATCCAGGCTTCGGTTTCAGCACGTGTGGAATTTTAATTTAAATATCTCCTTCACCGAATTAATTAAGGGATAATTTACTTTAAGCTTTTAAATTTATCGATTGATGAAAACATAAATTTACAAATAACAAATAGATTGGCCTAAATATCGGCTCACAAATGGAACATATAAAAATCGAACAAGAAATTTTCACAAATAGGTCTTGGTAACTATAAAAGGAGATCTGCACGGTGAGGATTTCAAAAGGGAAGTGCTGTCTTTTCTCTCAGCTTCTTGGCTAGACCTTTCTTCTCAGAATCTCGATGTAATAATTTGCATAAAAATTTGCCATTGGTAGAACGCTTGTGACGTAGACGTGACGTCAATGGCAGGCAGTAGAATATAATTCTTTAATTACAATAATAATTCAATTTGTGTAATTCTTAAACTGCTTAATCTTATAGACATAGTTCCTCTCATACAATGTACATGTGCTAGCGTATATGATAGGCAGGGTTGTTGTCTGATAGTAGATTAACATGTGTTGCTTTCAAACGATCACCTTCTTGGTGCTATTTCCATGCACTATGATTGGCTTAGGCTTGCCAAGAGATTTAATTACCATGTGGTTTAGTTGAATTAAATCATTAATAAATTAATATTCTTATACAATTTTTATTAGGTTTGAGACTGTTATAATTAATTTCTGCCGTTTTATCAATAATATAATTTCATGCTATGACCTAGTTAGTTACAATAAGACCTGACATATAATATAATTTCTTAAATAATAAATAATTTCAACGATAATACATACATTTTATTTTTTATTTGAAATTCTTGGTCCTTTATTGATAGTTTTATAATTTTTAGAGATGGTATTATATCTTACGTGAAGCCAGCATGACATTGACAATACTTTGAATCAGTCAGCTGCGTTTGAACTGTTTTGAAAACATCTGATCGATAGTAAATAAAGTGTAACCTCAAATCAGTGAGCAATTGTGCTTTATTGCAAAATAATTATAATTTTATTGAATAATTTTCCTAGAAAATATTCGGTACAGAACGGTACTCTTATCTAATATACAGTTATTGATAAGTAAGCTTTATCGCTCGGTCGCTAACTATTCCTTTAGCAAATTCTTTCGTTTTAAAGGTAATCACAATTTTCTCTCTTCTCATGAGATCTATTTGAAAGATTCATCACACTATGTATGATATGTATGTATGAGTTTATGAGTGTTTTACTGTGATTTTGAGATAACATTAAATGAAAATTATATAAAACATCTTATGAGTTCTCATGAATTCTACCCCAATGTAAAAGAACATTAATTTTCTTCTAAAGATGATAAGTTGGGAACTTAATGAATGTTTTAGCTTACCGGTACCCAAGCTACAATTTTTTTACAATTCCAAATACAATAATAAATCTTGGTATTTGCATTGGATAAGAGAATTATAATTTATGATGTGATAAATTGAAGGTTCTCTTAGTATTGCTGTCGTTGTTGGAGAAGACTTCTTGAACTGGAATTTGAGTTAAGTAAGAGCTCACTGGTGCAATATACCAACAGCAGAAGCTCAAAAGGACGAAATGGTGTGCCGAAAAAAGATTTTTCTAGTCTGTAACCAATTGCAATTATGTAGGGATTTAAAAAGCTAAAAAAGGAAGACAATGTTCCCTAAAATCCCAAGGATAAAAAAGGCAACTCGTTCATATCCATCACATATGACTGTGATTCACAACCCTGATACAAGTTAGATTTTAAACAAGTTTTTGTTAGGTTAGATTGAATTTGGATTGTAAAGGATGGGTTTGATTAGGCGAGGTTTGGTTTCCCATTGGTTTGGTTGGTTAGAATTTGTTTTGGTGTAAGTGCACGTCCAGTGCCAACATACCTATTATCAAGTTTTTGGTTGGGATCGATTTAGTATGTTATTTTGAGCACAAAATCACAAAAATTAAACAGCGCTCACTATTGTTTTTTAAATAAACTAAGTTCAAAGTAGCACAATTTACATGCATTTAACCTATGAGTAGCAGCCATTTTGATTATTGAAATAATCATATTATGATATTCCTAACTTGAGTTTTCCTAACCTAAGCTTCCTAACATGAAGCTTTTCCTAACCTACAGCTTTTCCTAACCTTAGCTACTTATGGTTGCTACTATAGGTTGAATGCATGTAAAGTTCTGCTACTTTGAACTTAGTTTATCTTAAAACAATAGTGAGCACCGTTTAATTTTTGTGATTTTGTGATCAAAATAACATACTAAATCAATCCCAACGAAAAATTTGATGACAGATATGTTGGCACTGGACGTGCACTTAAGCCTTTGTTTTTACTAGGTAAGGTTAGGGTTGTGGTTTGTGTTAGAATCGGATTACATATTTTGGAAGGTTATGTTAGTTTTATATTGGTATTATTAGGTTAGTATTGAATTTTATCAAGTTGGTGTAGGTTAGGTGGAACTTTTCCTTCATTTGATGATGCACCCATTATAGAAACTACCTGTCTTCTATCCTGGAGGTAGTCAGCAACCATTCCATGCCAGTCCCTCAAAGCCATACCTAGCCAGCTTCCTCAACAAGATAACATGAGACACACAATCAAAGGCCTTTGAGAGATCACACATACCAATTCAACCAATTCCTGTCCTTCATAAGCTTCCTGTATCCTCCAAACAAGTGAAAGCACAGCCGATGTAGTGGACCTGCCCCCTCTAAAACCATATTGCATATCACCCAGAAAGAGCTACGTCCACTCCCTCCCCGCCATCAATGAAACTGAAATTCAATTACACCATATTCTTGTATCACTTTTGTACCTTTTTGTACCACCAAGAAAAAATTTTATACCACCTCCCAAACCGAGATATTTGCAAATTTAAGGTCGGGGAGCAAGTGGACACTCTCTCCCTGCCATAACCAATTGAAATTCAATTATGCCATAATTTTGTACCTTTTTGTACAACCAAGAAAAATTTTGTACCACTACCTAACCAAGATTATAGCAAATTTAAGGTTGGGGAGCAAGTGGACACTCTCCCTCCCCGCCATCAACAACATAAAAATTAGTTATACCATATTTTTGTACCATTTTTGAACCTTTTTGTACCACCAAGAAAAAATTTTTGTACCACCTCCCAAACCGAGATAATAGCAAATTTGAGGTCGGGGAGCAGGTGAACACTCCCTTCCCGCCATCGCCAAATTGAAATTCAATTATGTGATATTTTTGTACCATTTTTGTACTTTTTTGTACCATCAAGGAAAAATTTTGTACCTTCTCCCAAACCGAGATATTTGCAAATTTAAGGTCGGGGAGCAAGTGGACTCTCCCTCCCAGCCATCACCAAATTGAAATTTAATTATGCCATATTTTTGTACCATCAAGAAAAAATTTTGTACCACCTCCCAAACCGAAATATTTGCAAATCTAAGGTCGGGGAGCAAGCGGACACTCCTTCCACGCCATCAACGAAACTGAAATTCAATACACCATGATTTGTACCATTTTTGTACCATCAAGAAAAATTTTGTACCTTCTCCCAAACCGAGATATTTGCAAATTTAAGGTCGGGGAGCAAATGGACTCTCCCTCCCTTCCATCACCAAATTGAAATTCAATTATGCCATATTTTTGTACCATTTTTGTACCATCAAGAAAAATTTTGTACCACTCCCAAACTCAAATATTTGCAAATCCAAGGTCGGGGATCAAGTGGACACTCTCCCTCCCCGCCATCAACAAAATCAAAATTCGTTTATACCATATTTTTGTACCATTTTTGTACCTTTTTGTATCACCAAGAAAAAATTTTGTACCACCTCCCAAACCGAGATAATAGCAAATTTAAGGTTGGGGAGCAAGTGGACACTCTCCCTCCCCACCATTGCCAAATTGAAATTTATTTATGCCACATTTTTGTACCTTTTTTTACCATGAAGAAAAATTTTTTTACCACCTTCCAAACCGAGATATTCGCAAATTTAAGGATGGGGAGCAAGTTGACTCCCCCTCCCCGCCATCGCCAAATTGAAATTCAATTATGCCACATTTTTGTACCATTTTTGTACCATCGAGAAAAGTTTTTGTACCACCTCCCAAACCAAGATATTGGCAAATTCAAGGTCGGGGAGCAAGTGGATGCTCCCTCCCCGCCATCAAGAAACCATAATTCAATTATACCATATCATTGTTTCATTTTTGTAACTTTTTGTACCACCAAGAAAAAATGTTGTATCCCTCCCGATCAAAATTCATTTGAGTATAGAAGTTTTTTATCAAATTTTGTGATATGATATACAAAGTAAATCAATTTGTTGTTTTCGCCACTAAAACAAAAATTGGGGCTTTAAACATTGTGATTGATTGAAACCATCATTCCACATTTCAATGGAAGAATGATTTTGCACATCTCATCATCATAAGTTGTTATTCGAGTATAAGGGTTTTGTATCAAATCCTGTGATACAGAAGTGATGTGCTCTATTGTCTATAATCTATCTACAGTATAATCAGCATGTCAAAGGCTGAGATTCAAGAGTCACTTATTCATCATCCATTTATTATTAGAAACTTGCATCATTTTAAATATAATATTTGAATCGTAAGGAAATGGCGAAGACTATCCTTTACACACTGTATACCTCTGGTAAAGCCCATAAAACCCTTATTTGGTGACAAACCATATTGAATTGAGTCAAATAAAAATCCAGTCCAGTCGAGGCAGCCGTGCTGATAAGACATTGCTACTACTTTGCGATAACAATTCGTTTTCTAGTCTGAAGAAGCCTATTTTTCGATATTTTACCTAGTGTTTTTGTTAATTAGTTAACAATTCTGCTAGCTGTGGCATATGTAGTATTGATCTTGACCCAGTTAATCCCTCAGAAGTTATAAATTGCTTCGGTAACTTCAAGAGATAATTCCATGTATCCTGCATTAAGGACAACAAAGAGACAAAGGTACTGTGAAGCAATGGAGATGTAAAGACTGTCGAGATGCTGCAAATGTGTCATTTGAGCACACCAATTACTAAACACATTAAGTTGAAGAGTGCTTAAAAAACAATATTTTTAATTAACTGAAACCTGTAAGGCGAGGTGATAGAGTTACTTAGTCAGTTGTATTTTTCTCAGGTAGTGTGGATGCTTCAAATACATTAATGGCGGAGCTTAAGAATAAAATTTAGAGTAACATTGAGAATAACATAAGAATAACTCTTAAAGCTGAGGACACAACACTTCGCGAAGCAAGTAAGACCCTATGTAACCAAGTAACCGACCTGCAGGATTGTTCATTCACTTGAGCAATATACACGTCGAAGCAGCATCGAGATAAGCGGTGTCCCGGCGACTCCAGAGGAGGACGTCATCAAATTGGTGATGGATGTCGGCGCGGCGATTGGCGTCGCGGTGCAGGAGTCTCACATCAACGCGGCGCACCGAGTTGCTGGCTTTCGAAACGACCGAGCTCCTTCCCTCATCATGCAATTTACTCATCGAGGTAAGGTCATTCCACACAGCACGTGGCGTGCGTGGCTGGACGCACGCTAGCTACTTTTCAGAACATCGCTTCCCAGCTAATCAATGAAGCAATTCACATAGCAGCCACGGCCACGTGGCAACGCTTGCTATACTAGCCACGCGTGGCTACCGTTCGCTCTCTGAGCGATCTTTTCAAATGTGTCCGGCACGTTTTGATCCGAGCATGCGCAGAACGTATACTAGACGTATACTATCGTATAGAACGTATACTATCATTGTAAGCCTCAAGGTCACGCATTAAATGATGGAATTCGCCATAGGTCTTCCTCTTTCTATTGATTGGATGTACTCACTGGTCCCGTGCTGTCACCGAATACAATAAAACCAGCTCATTATCATTACTACTGCTGCTGTTAGAGTCATCAAACTAAGGTAAGCCACAAGAAAATCCAGATTCACACCACGGGACCGTCGGAGTTGACATCTTCCTGCATACTGACGGGAAACGTAGCCGGTATAGCATCGCAACAGTCGTGGCGGTGTGAATTGTCATGTGGCTAGCGTGGCCGGCGTGGCGTACGTCCAGCCACGCACACCACGTGCTGTGTGGAATGGCCTGTATCAGAAACCAATGGATCAAGAAGAACAGGAGAAAAAGGAATTTATAACGGCCTATAAAAAAAATCTTGCCTTCCAGAAGTTGAAAGTGTATATTAATGAGCACCTGGCTCCATTGAACAAAGTGTTCCTAGCCAAATTCAAAGGAATGTGCCGAGATCTTTTTACATTTTACAGAAGAGGAAGGGTGAAACAGAGGGATTGTTTATTAAAACGGCAAAATAGCTGTTGCTGCTTTCCGAAATCTAGATAGTATAATATCTTCTATAAAAGTGAGGCGCTTTTCCCATGAATCAATTATTCCCAAACATTGATTGTTTTACCAAAGAAAATAGAAGGTAGCTTTCGATAAAAAATTGGAGAATATGAATAACAGTTTGTTAATCTCCACTTCAATCTGTCAGCATTCCTTATTAATAGCATCAATGCTTCCCATTCAAATAATGCTGACAAATTGATATGAATCTTACTATTTGTTCCCATTAAATCAGATGATGAAAACTGATGATGATGATGATTGAATCAGTACCTACCACCTTCCACCTTTATCAATTTTTGATAAAGTTATTCAATTGTCAATGAGTAACTGGAATTTGGATATTCAGTCATTTTTGAAAATGGTATAGCTTTTTCAAAAGCCTTTAGCCTTTTGTACACCTTAGGCTGTGCAAAGGCTAAAGATAAACTTTCTACTGGTGATATTTTTCGAAGTTGAATATTATCAAGTTTTAGTGAATTGAATAATTTTCTCAAAAATCTATTTCTTTTCAGCAAATTTCTGTTTCACTTGAGCAACAATACCATAAAGAATTTATCCCCTAATCTCATGGATTTGGAATGTTCTGTCCCAAAAATTTAAACTTCAGGCGCTCATATCTCAAAAAGTGATGATCGGTAGAAAATGTTTTCGTGAGAAAACTTTTCCATTTTCATAGCTTGATGATATACAAATCGGAAAACTTTGAAAAATATCACCAGTAGAAAGTTTCTTTTTAGCATCGTTTCTTTTCATAATAAATGAACCATCAAGAAGCCCCATAGAAATGAATTTCATATTCAATTTCCAAAACTACAATCCATTATCCAGGTTGAATGAACATAGTATTTTAAGAATATTTGACGAATAATCTTATTGTTATCAAAGTAAGCACATAATTGGAAAATCCAATTGCATAATCTGGATATTAATTGGTGATGATAATAATGTCATTCAGTCCATTAAAAATAATTATTGGATGTCACTTATCAATTCATCCAGGTTGAAAAGCTGTTGACAACTGCAAGGTACATTCATTTGAAAGTGTTATTTTGTTATTCAATTTGGTTTCTGAACAATCTAAATTAGAACTTTTCTGTTTTCAAATGTTTGGATTGAAAATGGGACCTCAATTCAAGTGTATTGAACATACTTTTAAGACTATATTATAGTGTATAAATCAAAATTCGAGGAAGAAACAGTTTTGGGCTGTGCCTGTTAGTCCTTCCCTAATCATTTTAAAGAATAAATTGTGTTCTGTTTATCATGAATGAATAACGATCAATTTCTGTATATATTTTTTATTGTTCATTTATATTTTTTTAAATATTTGGTTATTTATATTTATTCATGGTTATTTATGTCCAATGAATCTCGATAACAGCTTAAACGATTTCCACGAAATTTGGAACATAGTAGGTTTATGATATAAAAATTTGATTGCACTAGGTCTCATCCCTGGGAAAACTCACTAAACGACATTAAAATGATTATTCATGCTTGGAAATCAGCTGAGACTATCGTCGTCTGTGGATAATAAAAAAATGAGTAAGACGCACTCAGTCTGTGGAGAATAAAAATATCTCATCCCAAAAATTCATAAGCATCAAAATTTCAAACACTTATAACTTTTAACTCAATGCTCAGATCTCATTGTACTACACTTCATTCTTCTCGACTCGTCAAGAAGGTCCAAAATCATGCATCATAAGTCGAATTCGGTCAAAAAATGGGAAATTTATTTGGTTTGGCCAGAGCATTCGAATTGTAGCGCCAAATCCCTGACTACAGTTCTGCCAATAGCAGGCTTGTTGGCACCAGTGTCGATCGTCCAGCTGTTTTGCCTTGTCATCCTGGCTTTCATTTCTTGCTTTCGTCCATTAGTCGGTCAGTTTGTCTTGTATTGTCAGCCCGTCGTCTTGTGCAAGATCAAGTTTGTATTTTTTGTCATGTAATTTCGTTCGGAAATTTCTTGTAATTGATTGTTTGAGTGTAGTGTGTGTGAATTGAGTATAACAGCGTAAATAGTGTTAAATTGAATTAATTTGAATCGGATTTGAATTTATAAAGAATCCAGTTTGAGCTTTGTTCAAAATACAATACAGAGCCTGCAATTGAACATGGAAAAACAGCCTGGAAGCGAAAACCTGTCTTTTTCCCAGATTTCTTCCACCTTGAATCTGACCAAAACACCTAATAAAGGCTTCGAAGGGCAAGTAGACAAGATTGGATTAAATCTGGTGAGTTTTTGCTCTTTTTTATTGTTCATTAATGCAGAGTTTAACTGTACAAATAACCTGGCTCAAATTGAAGATTAAATTTTCCCCCTTGTTTGTATTTGATTATTTAAATAGTAAATTACAGTCCTCTAGTAGCTCTAGCCTGAGTTTTGTTCAGAACATTTTTGATCCTCTGAACGGATGAATTAAATTTGTAATTTGTTGATTAATTCACACACATTAGATTTAAGCAGTTTGTATTTGTCCAGTGTTGGCATGTTGAGAATGGTCTGATCCATGCTCAACTTAGTTTGTTGTAGCCTTGTTCTAAGAGCAAGGTTCTTGTCAATTTGTATTTGTCTGAAATTAAATTTATTTCAGTTAAAATTGTAATTTTCCTGAAACTAGGCTCACTGTGCTCTTTTTGGGAATTTTCTAGTTTGTTGAATTTGTATTGTCCATTTCTATACATGTTAGTGAAGGTTAATCACCAGCATGAATTTGTTTGTTCAATTCAACAAGTTATCGTTTGTTTGTGAGTTGTTGGAAGAACATTATCTAATAATATAGTTTTGTCTTCAGCAGTAACTTATCTTGTGAATTGATAATCAAAGTTTAACTTTGATAACTTACTAGTCATGATTCTCCCTTCCATTTAGTTTTGAACTCATTCTTGTTTTTTTTTGTCTGTTGTTTGTATTGTCGGGGCTGAATTGTTTTGTGTATGAGTTCAAGATAGAGGAAAAATTACAGAAACAAATCAGGGTGCATCGCGCTAAACTGGAACAATTGTATGCCAGATTGTAAAAAATTTATGACCTGTCTAAAAATGTCTCTGATCCAAAGGTTGCTGAGCAATTTTTAATCTTGTATCCTCGGGTGTCTCAGATCATTTCGGATTATGAAAAGACGAATTAGTGGTTAATGAGTTGGAACTTGAGTTGAATAAAGATTATGTTGTAGCATTCAACGACTCACACCTAGATCTGTTTCAGTATATTGAAGTAGCGGCTAACACTCTCAAGCAGAAAGAGGCAACTGATGCTATTGCTCAATCTTCGGCAGCTGCAGCAGCTAGTGCACAGCCGGTCGTGTCCGAGTCGGTACTGCCTAAAATCGACCTTCCAAATTTGATGGGAACCAGACTCATGGTCGGTGTTTTATGAACTATTTAAGGCATTGGTACATGACAACAAGAGTTTGAACGATCAGCAGAAGGTCCAATATCTTGTAAGTAGACTTACTGGACAAGCAGCAAATATTTGTCGTCATTTGCCACCATTGGCTAACAATTATCAAATAATTTGGCAGGCATTATTGACCCGCTATAACGATCCACGGGCGCAAGTCGATGCCTATTTCAAACAAATTTTTGAATTTCGTCCAATAAAATCAGAATCAAAGGCAGGTTGTATTGCGATTTTGGATGGGTTTTGCAGTTCAATCAATGCAGTGAAGAGATTGCGACTCACTGATTTGTCAGACTCGATATTCCTCTATCATGGCTTGAGATTGCTGGATCCAAGTTCTCGTAGAAATTTTGAATCGGCTGTCCGTGACAAGGCTATGCCAACTTATGCCGATTATGTCAAATTCATTGAAAAGCAAATTAAGACTCTTCCTTCTGATGAGAAACAGACTGAATCGTTTAATATGAAGCACAAAAAGGATAATAAATCAAAGGTGTTTGTGGTTCAATCTAATGATTCATCTAACGATGCATCTAGTAAAAATCCCAATTGTCTGAAGTGCTCAAAACCGGGTCATCGGTTAGTAGATTGTGCAAGTTTCTTGAAAATGACTCCTTGGGATCGTTATTGTTTGATTAAAGGAAAGTTTTGTTGTTTTCGTTGTCTTGATGTGGATCATTTGAGTAGAGATTGTCGTAGTAAAACTCAGTGTGCTCAATGTCGAGAATCTCATCATTCTTTATTGCACTTTTCCAGATCAAGTTCCAATGAAGGTGTTGCGTCCTCGTCGAACTCCAAGGCAGGTGGCACATCACCTATTAGTTGTTGTTCTACATCCAACGATGTAGAAAATTCGACCGTTGTGTTGTCGACCGTCACTGCACATGTTCGAGATTGTAATGATCAGCTTTGTGATGTTCGTTTCTTGATTGACACCGGGAGTCAGTGTCATTTTGTTACAGCCAAATTGTGTCGGCGTTTGAGACTACCATTCCAGCCATGAAAACCGTTGTTCGTGGATTCGGTGGTGGTACTAGTGAAGTTCGAGGTCGTACTTGTGTGTCGATTCAGTCGAAGTTGGATCCTACCATCAAGTTTTCGATGGATGCCACAGTGGTAGATAAATCATCGACAAGTTGCCTTCTTGTGAAATCGACAGATCCAAACTTCATCATCTTGAAAATCTCACACTGGCTGACGACAAATTCTACCTTCCTAGTAGAATAGATGGCATCATTGGTGCGGAGTTAGTTCCTCACTTGCTACGTGGGAGTCCTAGTATAGGTGAATCGCACGAATTGATGACTGTTAATAGTGTCTTGGTCACATTCTGATGGGGAGAGCGCCGATTCTCACTTCAACAACGAATGTGTCGAATTGTTTTACAGCCATCTGTAGTCCATTCGTTAGTAGTCCATCGTTGGATAGTTTTGTGGAACGTTTTTGGGAGTTGGAATCGTGCCCTGCACCAAGCTGTCAACTGAAACCGGAAGAGTTGGAGTGTGAGGTAAATTTTCGGAAGTCTGTACATCGTGTGAATTCTGGTCGTTTTGTTGTTGCCTTGTCATTTGCGGAGCCGCCCAGCAGCTTGGGAGATTCGTATGCTGTCGCCGAACGCAGACTGCTGACTTTGGAGAGACGACTAGAGCTTGACAGCAATACTCGTATTTCATATCATGAAATATTGATCGATTACCTACGTCAGGGTCACATGTCGTTTGTAGCAGATCAGACAGACCGAGGTGGTTACTACATACCGCATCACGCCATCGTGAAAGCAAGCAGCACTACCACGCCCATCCGAATTGTATTTGATGCTGGTTCCAGAACATCATCGGGTTTGTCATTGAACCAGGTTCTTCATGCTGGTCCCAAATTGCAGACTGACATTTTTGTTTTGTTAGTTAATTTTCGTTTGTTCCCAATCGCACTAACTGCCGACATTAAACAAATGTATCGACAGATATTAGTGGAGGATTCCTGCCGTCGTTATCAGCGTGTATTGTGGAGATTTTCGCCGGAGGATCCGATCGAAATTTATCAGCTCAATTGTGTTGTTTTTGGTGTTTCAAGCTCTCCATATTTGGCGCTTCGCACCGTCCACCAGCTTGTAGAGGAGGATGGAAATCGTTTTCCAGCAGCCAAGGCGAGAATACCAGAGACATGTTCATGGACGACTTAGTCACATCTGTCGCCACAGAGTCAGAGGCCGCGGAGCTGTATCGTCAGTCCAAGCAGCTGTTTGAGGGAGGAGGTTTCTCGCTCACAAAGTGGACTTCAAATTCACCATCAATGTTGGAGAAATTCTCGGAGGAAGAGAAATCGTTTTGTACAAGGATTTCGAAGCAGACAACTCCTTGGCTATCTTGGATTGAATTGGCAACCTAGTACTGATCTGTTTCAGTTTTCAGTCAAGAGTGGTGAGGTCGTCGCTACTAAGCGTTCTATTCTGTCAGTGATGGCTCGTATCTGATCCACTTGGTCTCTTGTCACCGTTTACATTATTTCTAAAATGTCTTGTCCAGAAACTGTGGAAATTAGGAGTGGATTGGGACGAGAAGCCGCCTGAGTCTATCTGCACTCTTTGGAGAATTGTCAAAAAGAGTTGCCTCTATTGTTGAAATTTGCTGTTCCACGTCACGTTGGTTTGTTTCAGGATTCTCACATCAGTTTAATTGGTTTTTGTGATGCATCATTGTCTGGTTATGGTGCAGTTATCTATGTGAAGTCGCAGAAGGAGAGCGAGGAGCCAAGAGTTGTATTATTGTGTTCAAAGTCCAAGGTAGCACCATCTAAAGTTGTTTCAATACCTCGTTTGGAGTTGTGTGCGGCACTCTTGTTGGCAGAACTCATGAATTCAGTAGTCACTATTATTAGTGAACGTTGTCATGTGTCTCGTATTGTCGCACTCTCTGATTCTACAGTCACCTTGTGTTGGATTAATGCTCCATCCGCGAAATGGCAAACTTTTGTTGGTAATCGCGTCGCAAAAATACAGGATTCTTGTATACAGGAGTGGATGCATGTTGCCGGAATTGAAAATCCCGCTGACTGTTTGTCTAGAGGTTTATCACCAATTGAACTTGTGAACTTTCCGTTGTGGCTCTCAGGTCCATCATGGATAGCAGAGGACGAATGCGATTGGCCCGTCCGAACTCAAATGGAAGAGATCGTGGATCCACCGGAGGCGAAAAAACCGTCAGTGTTGACAGTCACAAAATCTCCTGATTGTAACAGCAATGCAGTATATTCATTGATTGGTCGTTGTTCGGATTATGGTCGTCTTTTGAGAATTGTAATTCTTGTTCTCAAATTCTTACAAATCTTACCCCAATCAGAAGAATCAGATTTCGATGTTGCTGAGAGGTATCTATGTAAAGTGGTACAGAAGATACATTT
>NC_052512.1:6496571-6577854 GCF_014356525.2 Nilaparvata lugens | reverse complement strand
GGACACATGGAATTGATAAAAAATCAGAGTGATAAAAGTGGTTATTTTATACCTCATCATGCTGTAATCAAAACTCAGAGTCAATCAACGCCTTTGCGTATTGTCTTTGACGCAGGCGCGAAAACTACTACTGGAGTATCATTGAATGATATACTTCATATCGGCCCCAAGTTGCAAACGGATATTTTCGTTCTGTTAATCAATTTTCGGTTATTTTCTATCGCTGTAACTGCTGATATAAAGCAGATGTATAGACAGATTCTTGTCGATGAATCGTGTCGCAAATTTCAGCGTTTGTTATGGAGATTTTCGTCCAATGATCCCATACAAATTTTTGAATTAAAAACTGTCGTATTTGGTCTGAGTGAGTCACCGTTTCTAGCTCTCAGAACTGTCCATCAACTTGTTCAAGAAGAAGGTGAAAATTTCCCTGATGCTAAAGCTCGTATTCCGAGTGACATGTTTATGGATGATTTGGTGACAAGTGTGTCTTCTTTAGGTGAAGCAAATCGTCTTTGTAGTCAGGCTAAAGAATTGTTCGAGAGAGGCGGATTCGAACTTACTAAATGGAGTTCCAATTCACCTGAATTGATGAATGATTTCTCGGAAGATGAAAAATCGGCCTTGTCTAAAGATTTCGAGATGGGAAATTTGTTGGCTGTCCTAGGTTTGAAATGGCAACCTGGTAGTGATTCGTTTTGTTTTTCAGTGAATCCTAATCAGTCTGTTCCTACCAAACGTCACATTTTATCGGTAGTAGCACGCATTTTCGATCCTTTGGGACTCTTGTCACCTCTAACTTTGTTTCTTAAATGTTTAATTAAACAATTATGGAATGCTGGTCTTGATTGGGACGATTCAGTACCTCCCTCTATTGCGCTTCAATGGGAGACATGTCAGAAGGAGTTCCCTTTATTGTCCAATCTCTTCATACCACGTCATTTAGGAGTGATGAATGATTCGAAAATTACTGTCATTGGTTTCTGTGATGCATCGACTTTAGGTTATGGTGGTGTGATCTACATAAAATCTCAAATGGATATGCAACCTGCAACTATCACATTGTTGTGCGCTAAATCAAAAGTCGCGCCATCTAAGACTTTATCCATACCTAGGCTTGAATTATGCGCGGCGCTCTTGCTCGCTGAATTAATACAGGTTGTTGTCTCTGTTTTGAGCCTTCGTTGTCACGTGACTCGCGTTGTTGCATTATCGGATTCGACTGTTGTCTTACATTGGATCAGGGGCTGTCCATCCAGATGGCAATCTTTCGTCGCTAATCGAGTTACGAAAATTCAAGACTGTCCTATCAACGACTGGTTACACGTGGCAGGAAATTCAAACCCAGCTGATCCCATTTCGAGAGGTTTATCCCCTTCTGAAATAATTAATCATGATTTGTGGTGGTCTGGCCCCTCTTGGCTAATGTTAGAAGAGAGTGATTGGCCCGTCAAGGTCGATCTGGAACCTATAGAGTGTCTACCTGAGGTCAAGGTTCACTCAATTGTCACTGTAGTACAGTCGGAAAATTCATCTATTAATTCGATTCATCTTTTAATTGCTCGTTGTTCCAACTACCAACGTCTATTGCGTATCATGGTGTTAATATTGAAAGTACTTCGTCTATTGCCTAAACCTCATGAATTAGATTTCGATTTGGCAGAAAAACATCTGTGTAAAGTCGTACAAAAAATTCATTTTTCGAAAGAATTACTGGAATTGAAAGCTGGGAAAGAATGTACTTCTCATCTTCAACAACTGTCACCCTTTCTTGATCATGATATTATTCGTGTGGGTGGACGTTTACAAAATTCTGAGTTGAATTATGACAGCTGTCATCCGATTATATTACCGAAAAATGATCCATTGGTCACGCTTTTGATTGATTATTTTCATGAAAAGCACTGTCACGCTGGACCTCATTTATTGGCATCTATTTTGAGACAAAAATATTGGATTTTATCAGCCCGTGTCCTTATAAGGAGTCATGTACGAAAATGTAACAAGTGTTTTCACTATCGTCCCACTCTTACACCGCCGAAAATGGGCAATCTGCCAGCCTGTAGAACTCTGTCGTCTAAACCATTCGTCCAATGTGGAGTTGATTATGGTGGACCCATTCGAATCACCATGGCCAGGCGTCGGAATCCTTTCATATTTAAATCGTACATTTGTCTTTTTGTCTGTATGGCAACTAAAGCCGTTCACATTGAATTAGTTTCGGACTTATCGACCCAAATGTTCTTATCAGCTTTTCGCCGTTTCCTTGCTCGACGAGGTCCTTGTAAGGTCATGTATTCCGATAATGGTACCAACTTCGTCGGCGCCTATGATGAGCTAATAAAATTGTCACGGATGCTGAACTCCAAGGAATATCAAAACCTGCTCCAGAATGAACTTGCTGATCATAGCATTGAGTGGAATTTCATCCCGCCAGGTTCACCTCACTTCGGCGGTCTTTGGGAGGCGAATATAAAATCAGTAAAGTCACACCTGTTTCGAGTTATTGGTAACCAGTTGTTGACTTACGAAGAATTGAACACTGTCTTAGTTCAAATTGAGGCTGTACTTAACTCACGCCCGTTATGTCAAATGAGCGCGGATCCGAGTGAACCCCTCGCCCTCACACCGGCTCATTTTCTCACTTTGACACCTCTTAAGTACCTTCCTATGTTAAATGTGGAAGATCGTCCAATGAATCGCTTGGATCGGTTTGAATTAGTCAATCAAATGGTTCAGTCTTTCTGGAGTCGTTGGCACAAAGAATACTTACACGAATTACAAACCCGTGTGAAATGGTGTAAGGATTCCACCCCTCTCACGGTTGGTACAATCGTCCTAGTGGATCAACCAAATGTCGCACCGTTGAAATGGCCTCTGGGGGTGATTGAGGAAGTATTTCCCGTGCTGACGGTGTCGTTCGAGTGGCTATGGTGCGGTGCGCCAATGGTCGCTTCAAAAGGCCGGCTACAAAGTTGTATCCGTTGCCTACTCAATAATTTTCCTTTTGCATTTTTTGTTTTATTCTCGTTTTGTTTTATTTTTATTTCTTTCGTCGTTTATTCATTGTTTTTTCGTTTCTTTGTTCTCTAGCCTTGTCTGAAAATAGCTTTTCAGCCGGGGGGGGATGTTGAGCCAGCTCTAGTTTTCATTTTTCGTTTTTGAATTGGACGCGCGCTCCTCGTTCAGTTCGTATTTCTTTCACTTGAGTGCGTCGCGCTCACTAGCCGGTAGGCTATTTTTTCTTTCAGTTCAGTCTCGCTTTGAAATAGCTTGCCTCGAGTCGGGAATTGGTAATTTTCGTCGATCATTCCCAGAAGAAAATCGTTCTTCAAATTATTATTTTTTCGTTAATGTTAAATCGTACACCATAAACCTACGTTTGGAAGAGTGTTTGCCAAACTCCCTTTAGTTGAAAGTTTTAAACTATTATTTTTCGATTGGAAAGTTCACCGATCTATAGTCTTTAAAGACATTGTAAATATCTCGTCAGAAATATATGTGCAACGTTATATGATGGAAGCCGAATTTACCAACAGTAGATGACAATTAAGCTTGCCTTTTCACCATCCTTGATTCATCTCCTACCTCGGGGACACCTGAAGACCTTACCTGGGAGTTGTAAGCTCAATAATATAAATATTACATTAGGTACTCTGCAGATTTTCGGTGAGTTGTTCTTTTATATATTCATTGCATGTACTTGTTTCTGTAGAGATATCATTTGTTTCTTTTCTATTCAATACAGTCCACTTTACATCAAAATTATGATTACCAATTTAAAATCAATATAAATTTCTTAAAGTTGAACCTTAGAGTTTACAAATTCATTTTCACATTCTTTTAAAATTTTGCTTGAGACCCCATCCAATCCTACTGTTTTTTTGTTATTCAAATGTTTTATTATTCTTGACAACTCATCTCTTGATAATGGATGAAATTAAATACCTTTTCAATTGGCTCAGCATTTAATGTAGTTGTATTATAAGTATTAGTGTTCAGTGACTTTTGGAGATTATATGCAACCTGTTGATAATACTTATTGAAAAAGTTACAAATGTCTATACTATCATCCATATAATTTCCATGTTCATCGATTATCCTAGGGACATTAGTAACTGTATCTTTTTGAGCTGCTCTCCTATTCTATTAATTACCTCCCAAACAGCAGAGTTAAAATTGGTACTAGTTGTTAATATTTCAGCTGTTTTCTTACACTTAGCTTTCCTCACTTTTTTTGCATAGTTTTTCTTTAGACATTTGTATTTGACTTCACTTGGAACATCCCTCACTAATTTAAATTCCTCATAAGCTTCCCTAACAATATTTCTTTGAGTAAGAATATCTTCAGTTATCCATTCATCTACTTTGTTTAATTTACTTTTTACTTTGACTTTTTTTATTGGACAGCATACACTAATGTGAAATCTTAGAGTATCAATGAATTGCTTATATTTGTAATTTAGGTTACAACTGTTATAAACACTACTCCAATTTTCTTGAAGCAGTTCCTGCTTCAAACAATTTATATTTCCTAGCTCATATTGCTGAATTCTTTCACAAAAGTTTTTTTTCTGCTTGGATTCTGGCCCTGCAACTTAACATCTAAAATTTGATAGTTATGATCTGATAGATCTGAGCTACCTAACCTGACATTACAACCTTCTATATTTGTGAGGATATTATCAATAATTGTCTGTGAAGTTCGAGTTACTCTTGTATATTTGTGGACCTTAATTTCTAAATTATTCATATTAATAATATCTCCAATGTCCTCTGTCATTTTATCCTGCCTGGCAAAATTGGTATTGAAATCTCCTACTACTATAACATTTGTGAAACGAGCGGTTGTAATTTCCAAAAGTGTATGGAGCAGCTCACAAAATTTTTGCCAGTCTCCATTTGGTGACCTATAGATACCTAACACTGCTACCTCAAATCGATCATCAATTTTTAACCTTAGTCCCGTCACCTCTAAATCCATCTCAACAGAAAATCTCTTAACAAAATCCAGTTCATAAGTTTGGGTATGTTTAGCATTGCTAGTGAATATACATACACCACCACTTCTATGAGCTATTCTACAAAATACTGATCTCAGTGAATAGCCTGGAATCCTAATTTGATTCATTTCCTTTATTTTTTAACCCATGCTCTGTGAAAATAACAATGTCAGGATCCTCCTGTTTAAGAAATTATTCTAATCTGTCAATTTTGTTGCGAAGATACTGAATATTTTGATGATAAATACTAAAAACCTTACCATCTTGTGCTACTCTATCTCTAGCATTTGTAGCTATTTCCCTTTCCCTGTTTTGAGCCAATTTACTAGAAAATCGTTATTTGTTTTTTTGACTGTTTTTAAACCTGAGGATTGCAAACAGCTTTCAATCAGCTCTGCCAATCTATTACAAAAGATTACTTTGCCAGATCGATTTAGATGCAACCCATGATTAGTGAAGTTATGTCTTTTCAGCCTTTCATTTAGAAAACAAATCCCCAGTTGTTTAGAATTCTTTTTTTTTAGGCTGTTGATTGTATTATGGATTGATTTGTTTGTCGAAGAATTGATTGCTTCATTTAATTCTGGCCTGTCAAGTGTGTATCCTGTTTATATATATATATATTTACGTTTTTGTGCCTGTTGTTGGTCCAGTAAAATTTCAACTCTTATGTAGTTCCCCGGGACCCCCCATTTTAAATTTGATCAGATAGTCACAAAATGAAACTATTATGTTATACCTGAAGAACTTGACTTGCTGAATGGTTATATTCCACTCAATTTATGATATATTCATCCTTAATTAATCTAGATCCTTGTAAAGTTATTCACCTCATGATGGTCCTTTCTAACCTCCAAAGTGCTTATATAATTTTGCTATATAAAATCTACTCCTATGTTGGGTCTTGAGTGATTTGGCGCCAACATTAGAGTTGCATGCAAATTTTACTCCTCAAGAAGGTCCTTCAATATTATAATTGCTGCGTGAAATGTGCTCCTATGTTTGGTCCGCTGAGCTGTGTTGCCAATTCTCATATAGTAAATAAATTTCACTCCTCATGAAGGTCCATCAAACGTTGCCATACTTCGTATTTGTAATAATGATTCGAGATTTGTTTGAATCAACCAGCAACCGGCTCTATGAACTTGTATTGCACATAACTCAAAACATTTTGTAGAGCATTGTCAATAAACTAAGATTTTCATGTTGTCAGAATATGTAAAGGAAAAAAATTGTACAAGCACCGTTTTTTTATGCATTTAAAGTTGATTAATAAAGTTGATTTATTTATTTATTTGAGGTTGCATAATAAGTCAAGCATGCTCAATAAATGTAGAAATCTAGGAGATTACCCTGAAAACCCCAATGAGCTGTATCAGTTGAAAGAGAATTACCGAATTAAGAGCCATTTGCACAGTCAAAGCTTAAACTGAATTTAATCAGCTGGTGGCTTAAACTCATAATGTCAATATTCATGTATATTCAAATCAATTATTTACATATAAGCAATTTTCCCTAAAAAAGAAAAATTTTAAGAATAATACAGCTAAATCTTTTTCTATTCTAAATTTAATAGTATTTCCTATAATATTAATTTTTTGAATATAAATCCCTTAGAAAACACATTCACCTTTAAATTTGCAATTTAAAATCATATTTGAATATAAGGTTTAGAAAAAACCGAGATTCCAATTATATAAACTATATTTACCTATAAAATTGAATGTACTCCCTAGGTTAAAGCCTAAAATTAATTTAATAGGAGGAAGTTTCGTAATCTATAAGGCCCCCCCCTTTTTAGGATTCTTCCCAAAATGAATTAATTAAAACCCCTTATAATTCTCCCCAGAATTATAATTTTAACCTCATAATCTCAATATTCATGTATATTCAAATCAATTATTTACATATAAGCAATTTTCCCTAAAAAAGAAAAATTTTAAGAATAATACAGCTAAATCTTTTTCTATTCTAAATTTAATAGTATTTCCTATAATATTAATTTTTTGAATATAAATCCCTTAGAAAACACATTCACCTTTAAATTTGCAATTTAAAATCATATTTGAATATAAGGTTTAGAAAAAACCGAGATTCCAATTATATAAACTATATTTACCTATAAAATTGAATGCACTCCCTAGGTTAAAGCCTAAAATTAATTTAATAGGAGGAAGTTTCGTAATCTATAAGGCCCCCCCCCTTTTTAGGATTCTTCCCAAAATGAATTAATTAAAACCCCTTATAATTCTCCCCAGAATTATAATTTTAACCTCATAATCTCAATATTCATGTATATTCAAATCAATTATTTACATATAAGCAATTTTCCCTAAAAAAGAAAAATTTTAAGAATAATACAGCTAAATCTTTTTCTATTCTAAATTAATAGTATTTCCTATAATATTAATTTTTTGAATATAAATCCCTTAGAAAACACATTCACCTTTAAATTTGCAATTTAAAATCATATTTGAATATAAGGTTTAGAAAAAACCGAGATTCCAATTATATAAACTATATTTACCTATAAAATTGAATGCACTCCCTAGGTTAAAGCCTAAAATTAATTTAATAGGAGGAAGTTTCGTAATCTATAAGGCCCCCCCCTTTTTAGGATTCTTCCCAAAATGAATTAATTAAAACCCCTTATAATTCTCCCCAGAATTATAATTTTAACCTCATAATCTCAATATTCATGTATATTCAAATCAATTATTTACATATAAGCAATTTTCCCTAAAAAAGAAAAATTTTAAGAATAATACAGCTAAATCTTTTTCTATTCTAAATTAATAGTATTTCCTATAATATTAATTTTTTGAATATAAATCCCTTAGAAAACACATTCACCTTTAAATTTGCAATTTAAAATCATATTTGAATATAAGGTTTAGAAAAAACCGAGATTCCAATTATATAAACTATATTTACCTATAAAATTGAATGTACTCCCTAGGTTAAAGCCTAAAATTAATTTAATAGGAGGAAGTTTCGTAATCTATAAGGCCCCCCCCCTTTTTAGGATTCTTCCCAAAATGAATTAATTAAAACCCCTTATAATTCTCCCCAGAATTATAATTTTAACCTCATAATCTCAATATTCATGTATATTCAAATCAATTATTTACATATAAGCAATTTTCCCTAAAAAAGAAAAATTTTAAGAATAATACAGCTAAATCTTTTTCTATTCTAAATTTAATAGTATTTCCTATAATATTAATTTTTTGAATATAAATCCCTTAGAAAACACATTCACCTTTAAATTTGCAATTTAAAATCATATTTGAATATAAGGTTTAGAAAAACTAAGGATTTAAGTTATCTAAACTATTAACCTTCAAAGTTGAAAATATTCCTTAGGTTTAAGCCTTAGATTAAGTTTAATAGGAGGAAATTAACCCTTAAATAAATTTACAATTTATTACCTAAATCAGACACCCTATTTAGATTTTAGTTAATGAAAAAATGGCTAATATCTACTAATCATAAAGACATTGGAACCCTTTACTTTATCCTAGGTATTTGGTCAGGATTTATAGGAACCATAAGTAGTATAATTATCCGATCAGAATTAACTCAACCAGGATCTCTAATTAAAAATGATCAAATCTATAATGTTTTAATTACATCACATGCTTTTATTATAATTTTCTTTATAGTAATACCAATTCTAATTGGAGGTTTTGGTAATTGATTAGTACCCTTAATAATTGGTGCACCAGATATAGCCTTCCCACGAATAAATAATATAAGATTCTGACTTTTACCCCCATCTTTAATTTTATTAATTTCAAGATCACTCACTGGAACTGGTTCTGGAACAGGTTGAACCGTTTATCCCCCCCTTTCTAGAGTAACATCCCATTCCGGACCATCTGTAGATTTAACCATTTTTTCTCTTCACATCGCAGGGGTTAGATCAATTATAGGTGCAATTAATTTTATTTCAACAATTTTAAACATGCGATCAAAAAATATTTCAATAGAAAAATTACCTCTATTCTGTTGATCTGTATTAATTACAGCTATTTTACTCCTTCTATCCCTTCCTGTTCTAGCTGGAGCAATTACTATACTATTAACTGACCGAAATCTAAATACATCATTTTTTGACCCCACCGGGGGTGGAGACCCAATCCTCTACCAGCATTTATTCTGATTCTTTGGTCACCCAGAAGTTTACATCCTTATTCTTCCAGGATTTGGATTAATTTCTCATATTATTATACAAGAAAGAGGAAAAAGGGAAACTTTCGGATCTATTGGAATAATTTATGCAATAATTGCAATTGGAATTTTAGGTTTTATTGTTTGAGCTCACCATATATTTACTGTAGGTATAGATATTGATACCCGAGCCTATTTTACGTCAGCTACTATAATTATTGCGGTCCCCACCGGAATCAAAATTTTTAGATGAATCGCAACAATTTACGGTTCCAAAATGAACTTTTCCCCCCAAATAATTTGATCATTAGGATTCATTTTACTTTTTACTATTGGAGGATTAACAGGTGTAATATTATCAAATTCCTCAATTGATATTATTCTACATGATACCTATTATGTAGTGGCTCATTTTCACTATGTCCTTTCCATGGGAGCAGTATTCACCATTATCGCTAGATTTATCCATTGATACCCCTTATTTACAGGTAGAAACATAAATAATAAATGACTAAAAATTCAATTTTATTCCATATTTCTAGGAGTAAATTTAACATTTTTTCCCCAACATTTTTTAGGATTAACTGGTATACCACGACGATACTCTGACTATCCAGATATATACACCCTGTGAAACCTTTTTTCTTCTATGGGTTCATTCATTTCCTTAATTAGAATTTTAATATTAATGTTTATTATATGAGAAAGATTAAGATTTAAACGAAAAATGGTGTTTAAAACAAATCAACCTCAATCAATTGAATGAAAAATAAATTTACCCCCTAGAGAACACTCCTTTAATGAAATTCCTATATTAATTAAGTTCTAATATGGCAGAATAGTGTAATGAATTTAAAATTCATTTATGAAACCATAAATTTCTTTTAGAAATTTCATGAACTAAATTATATTTACCTGACGCCTATAGCCCCACTATAGAGCAATTAACTTTTTTTCATGACCACACCATGTCTATTATTATTTCAATTACAACCATAATTGTATTTTTATTAAATTCACTAATTTATAATAAACTTATTGACTTAAATATTAATGAAAATCAAGTTATTGAAACTTGATGAACTATTCTACCAACAATTATTCTTTTCTTCGTTGCAATTCCTTCACTTAAAATTCTATATTCTATAGAAGAACTAATTAATCCAACAATTTCAATTAAATCTATAGGTCATCAATGATACTGATCTTATGAATATTCTGATAAACTAAAAAAAGAATTTGATTCTTACATAAAATATTCTAAAATTAGTGACTTTCGACTAATTGAAGTTGATAACCGAATAAAGGCCCCCTTCCTTACCCAACTACGAATGATTTTTTCATCCTCAGATGTATTACATTCCTGAACAATTCCTAGTTTAGGAGTAAAAATAGATGCAATTCCAGGACGACTAAACCAATCAAGCATATTAATTAAAAAACCCGGATTATTTACTGGTCAATGCTCCGAAATCTGTGGAACAAATCATAGATTTATACCTATTATACTTGAATCTGTCAAACTAGAAAAATTTGTAAAATGAATAAAATAAAGTAAATTAGTCATTAAGTGACTGAAATTAAGTAATGGTCTCTTAAACCAAATTATAGTAAACTAAAGAATACTCTTAATGAGAGAATTTAGTTTAAATTAAAACCTTAATTTGTCAAATTAAAATTACTCCATTAGTATTTCTTTATTCCACAAATGTCCCCATGTAGATGAATATCAATCTTATTTATAACTAATCTAACACTTAAATTAATTAAAATAAACTTATTTTTTGAAAAAAAATAATAAGAAATCTATTTTCATCTTTTGACCCCAGTACACCTTCTCCATTATGAACAAACTGAATTTCTTTAATATTAATTTTACTATTTATACCAAATAAATTCTGAATATCAGAATCTCGAAATTCTATAACTAAATTAATTTTAAAAAATTTCATTTTAAAAGAAATAAGTTTCATTTATTTTAATAAGCAATTTATATTAAATTTACAAACAATTTTTATCTTTATCTTAACCATCAACTTAATAGGAATCTCTCCATATACATTTACCCCTACTAGACACCTTTCAGTATCAATTGCAATTGGATTACCCATTTGAATTTCTTTAATGACATATAGATGATTGAACTTCACCAACCTAATATTTAGACATCTTTTACCTATAAGAACCCCCCCCACAATAGCCCCATTTATAATTATAGTTGAATCAATTAGAAATCTAATTCGACCAATTTCATTAAGTGTACGACTTTCTGCTAATATAATTGCAGGTCATCTATTAATAACTCTTTTAGGTAATATCAATGAAATAAAAACTATCATACTAATTGGATTAATACAATTTTTTTTAATATTATTTGAAATTTCAGTTGCCCTTATTCAAGCTTATGTATTTTCTATTTTAATAACTATATATTCTTCAGAAGTTCCATATGAAAAAAAATCATCCGTTCCATTTAGTAACTAAAAGACCTTGACCTATTCTAGTTTCATTTTCAATATTAAATTTTTTAATTGGATTCATTAACTTAATAAATGAAAGACCTTTATTATTTTATTTATCTAGATTAACTATAATAATTAATCTAACTCAATGATGACGTGATGTAAAACGGGAATCTTCAATTAAAGGTGACCATACAAAAATTGTTAAGGAAATAATTAAAATAGGAATGATTATATTTATTATATCAGAAATTATATTTTTCCTATCTTTCTTCTGAAGATTCTTACACTCTAGACTTGCCCCTAGTATCGAAATTGGGATAAAATGGCCACCTAAGGGGGTAACCCCATTTAATCCTATAGAAATTCCCCTTCTTAACACTATCATTTTAGTAAGTTCTGGAGCCTCAATTACATGAGCCCATCATTCCCTTCTAAGAAATAAGCTAAACCAAACAATTAAAAGAATGATTATTACTATTACAATAGGATTATACTTTTCTATTCTTCAGTGGTGAGAATATAAAAATGCACCATTTACAATTTCAGACTCAATTTTTGGTTCATCTTTTTTCATAACGACTGGATTCCATGGAATCCACGTAATTATAGGTACAATTTTTATTTTAACAGCCTTAGAAAGAATTTTAATAATAAAATCCAATTACTTAAATCATATTAGATTTGAGCTTTCAGCCTGATACTGACACTTTGTAGACGTAATTTGATTGTTTCTTTATATTATTTTATATTGATGAAATAAATTTTTCTTTAGTATAAAAAGTATAATTAATTTCCAATTAAAAGGTTTAATTTTTAAAGAAAAAATAAAAATATTTATAAGTCTTTTAATAATTATATTTTTATTAATTTTATTAATATCAACGTCATTTTTAATTTCTAAAAAATCAATTATAGATATTAATAAATCCTCCCCATTTGAGTGTGGATTCTCAAACTTTTCCTCATCACGTATTTCATTTTCAATCCACTTCTTTATAATTGCTATTATTTTTATTATATTTGATATTGAAATAGCTATTATACTTCCAATTTTCATCTCTATAAAATTAATAACAGTAAAAAAATGATTTACATTAAGTATATTAATTTGTATATTAATTCTATATGGTCTTTACCACGAATGAATAAACGGAATTATTGAATGATCTAAATAAAGGGAGAATAGTTAATTATAACATTTAAATTGCAATTAAAAGGTACAAATTTGTTTCTCTTAAAATAGTAAAGAAGTAAAACTACAATTAATTTCGACTTAATTTAAGAGATAAATCTCCATACTTTAACTAAAGCTAAAAAGAAGCATTTTACTGTTAATAAAAAAAATGATTAAAAATCTAGTTAAAAGGATAATAGTTAAGAAGCTGCTAACTATCTTAAAGACATTAATATGTCAATTCCTTGTTTATGTAGTTTAAAAAAAAACAAATTATTTTCAATAATTAGAAAAAAAATATTTCTTAAACTTATTTAAGGTATTAAAATACATCTAAACATTTTCAATGTTAAACTTTAAATTTAAGCTACTTAAATATATAATTATTATTAAAAATAATATTAAAATAAAAAACACCAAATAAACCTTAAATGAATTTAATAATAATTTATTTAAATAAATATTTACAAAACGTAATTTATTAATTAGATTTAAAGAAACCAGATACTCTGTCCAACATAAATCTGTAATTAAAAAAATTAAGTGTCTTAAATTAAAAAACTTACTTACAATAAATTTAGAAGAAAAAAAAGGTAAAAATCACATATGCCCTATAAAAAACCCCAAAAAATTATATACATTTTTATTAAATAAAGAAAAAATATCAGTTAAAATAAAAAAATAAACAAAAAAAAATAAAATTAAATATTTATAAATTTCATCAAAAACATTAATATAACTTAAATCTAATAACCAAAAAAGTCTCGATCCAAAAAAATAGATAAAATTAAAAGAATTAAACAAGAAGAACTTATATAAAAATCATTTTCAAAATTAAATAAATTTATCTTAACCCTATTTATATATAAATAAAAAAATAATCGTAAAGAATAAATTAAAGTTAAATAAATTGATAGAAAAAATAAAATAAAATAAATAAAATTAATTTCAGTTAAAATTACTATTTCAATAATAAAATCCCTCGAAAAAAAACCTGAATAAAAGGGCAAACCACATAATCTAAATAAAGAAATTAAAAAACTTGATCTAATTAAAGGACTTTGAAATCCTAAATTACCTATATACCGAATATCCTGCATACCTATAAATCCTCTAATAAAAATTCCAGAGCATAAAAATAATAAAGACTTAAAAACAGCATGAATTAATAAATGTAAAAATCTTAAATAATGAGAACCTATTAAAATTGAAAAAATTATAAATCTAAGTTGACCTATAGTAGAAAAAGCAATAATTTTTTTCAAGTCATTTTCGTATAATGCCCCCATGCCAGAAAGTAAAATAGTCAACAAACTCAAATTTAATAAAATTAAATTCAATTCAATTGAAATAAATTTATTAAAACGAATTAATAAGTATACTCCCGCAGTAACAAGAGTTGATGAATGAACCAGGGAAGAAACTGGTGTTGGTGCTGCTATAGCAGCAGGTAATCAACTAGAAAAAGGAAATTGAGCTCTCCTAGTCAAACAAGATAAAACCAAAAAAATAAATATATAATAATTTAATCTATTAAAAGAAAAAAAATATAAATAATGTCAACAACCATAATTAAAACCACAACAAATACATAAAATTAAAAATATATCACCCAAACGATTAATAAATAAAGTTAAATAACCTGAACTTAAACTATTTAAATTTTGATAATAAATAACCAGACAATAAGAGACTAATCCCAAACCATCCCAACCTAATATTAAACAAACAATATCAGGTATAATAATTAAAAAAAATATTCTTAAAATGAATATAAAGACTAAAAAATAAAACCGAATAATAAAGTTATCTCCCCTTATATAACCTAAACTATATAAAAAGACACACCCAGAAATTATAAAAACAACTGATAAAAAAATTAATCTTAACCAATCAAATAAAAAAATAAATCTGTAGATACAAGAATTGAAACTAAAAAAATTATAAGTTAAGATTAAAGATAAATTCAACATATGAAAATATACACCTAAAAAAAAAAAAACAACAAAAATAAGAAAAAAAAAAAAAAATTAACGTTTAAAACAAATAACATTATTAAATTCTAACGAATCTTCAATATCACAAATTGAAATTTTTTATTAAACTAATCTAATTAAATAAAATAGTTTAAACTAAAAACAAATATATAAACAGGAAAAATATGTAAAAAAATAACATAATATTCACGAACTAAACCAGAATCCATATTTATAAATAAATAAGAATAACCACCATGGCTAATAAATCTAAATAAACAAATTATGGCACAAGCAGAAAAAAATAAAGAAAAAAAAAATATAAAGTAAACTTACTGGATGTCACATTAATAGTCTAAAACAAATAAAAACCTCTGAAATTAAATTAAGTCTAGGAGGACAAGATATATTTCTTACAATTAAAAAAAAAAAAAATATTATAAAAGAAGGACAATAATTAATTATACCCCTTATCAAAAATAAACTCCGCGAACTAAAACGATCAAATAAACAACCAACGAAATAAAATAAACCAGATGAAATTAATCCATGTCTAATTATTAAACACAAAGAACCTATATATCCATAGTAACTACAAGTGAAAATTCCGCTAATTACTAAACCTATATGACTAACTGATGAATAAGCCACCAAAACCCTCAAATCAGACTGTAATAAACAAAAAAATCTTACATATAAAGCCCCCAAAATTCTAACTGAAATAAAAAAATAAGAATAAATAAAAACCAAATCCTTAAATAAATAAAGAACACGAATAAGACCATATCCCCCTAATTTCAATATGACCCCTGCTAAAATTATAGAACCAGTAGAAGGAGCTTCAACATGAGCCTTTGGTAACCATAAATGAAAAAAAAATAAAGGCAACTTAACTAAAAAGGAAAAAATAAAAAAAAAAAAAACAATACAAATTTAATAATTCTAAGTGTATGCCTAAATAGAAATAACCAAATAAATTGTTTAATCTCAAAATTAATAATAATAAAGGTAAGGAACTAAATAAAGTATAAAAAAAAAAATAGAGACTTGAAAACACTCGTTCAGGTTGATACCCCCACCCATAAATTACTAAAAATACAGGAATTACGCTACATTCAAAATAAAAATAAAAATTAAAAAATCTTAATCTTAAAAAACATAAAAACAAAAATAAAACTATAATTAATATAATAAACTTTAAATAAGAAAAATATAAACTTTTTAAATTTAATAAACTAAACAAACTTAAAATAAAAAGTCAAAAAGTTAAAAATATTAAAAAATAAGAATATTTATCTATACCAAGACTAAAGCTAACAAAACTAAAAAAATCATAAAATTCATATTTAGATATAAACACTATAAATAAAAAAAAAAATATGTATATAATTATATAAAAATCAATTTTTAATCTAATTAGGGTCAAAAAAAAAGTAAAAAAAATTAAACTTAACATAATCTAAAACTACTAATGTAAGGTAAATTAACCCTTCGAACTAAATAAACCAATAAAGATAAACCTAATCTTGAATCTACTACACCTATAATTAAATAAACCAGACCTAGACTATTCTCAAAATAATAAAAGTTTAAATAATAATAAAATAAATTTATCAAAGTAATAAAAATAATTTCAATCACAATTAAAGTCATCAAATAATGTTTACGAACAACCATTAATCTAATTAAATTAAATAAAATTATAAAATTAAAAACCATAAGTTTCAGAAAAAGTTAATTTAATTAAATTAAATTTCTAACTGTATCAAATTTATTCAAGTAAGATTAATCCTTAATAGAATTATATCAATATTTATAAATCATCCCATTAGTCTCGGGACAACATTAATAATTCAATCTATCTCTACAAGTTTATTTATAAATCTATTAACTAAAAACTCTTGAAACTCAATAATTTTATTTATTACATTTAGAAGAGGACTAATAATTATATTTATATACATAGCAAGAATCTCATCCAATGAAAAATTTAAATGATCATTAAAATTATTTTTAATAATTATATGCTTAATGTTAACCTCAACAGTCATAAAAGAATTTATAATTATAAATAAATTTAATATAAATGAACAAAGTTTATTTATTCAAGACAATGAAGAAAAAAAATCTATTATAAAAATTATTGGGTCTAATAAAATTTTATTATTTATTTTAGTAACCCTTATCATCTTAATAGTACTTTTTAGTATTTCTAATTTAATTAATTCTTTTGAAGGACCACTAAAAAAAACATATGAAAAATTAAAAATCTTATACCGAATAATTAATTAAATTTCAATTTTTTTTTTCAAAAAAAAAAAAAAATTCAGTCAAACACATCTGCTTCTTTAATATCCAAAATTAAAATTTTATATAAACCATCAACTGAGTTTAATAGTTTAAAAAAAACATTGATTTTGTAAATCAAAGATGGAAACACCTTTAAATTAAGGACTTATGAAAAAAAATTTTAAAACTTTAAATTCTTTCTTAATTAATTTACCTACACCAAGTAATATTTCTTACTGATGAAACTTGGGGTCAATCTTAGGTGTATGTTTAATAATTCAAATTGTTTCAGGTATCTTTCTATCAATACACTATACACCAAATATTAGATTAGCATTTAATAGAATAATTCATATCACCCGAGATGTAAATTTTGGATGACTTTTACGTATTATCCACGCTAATGGAGCATCTTTATTCTTTTTTTTTATATTTATTCATACAGGGCGAGGAATTTACTATGGCTCTTTCCTTAAAAAAAAAGTTTGAATTTCAGGGACCTTAATTATGTTGATTCTTATAGCAACTGCATTCTTAGGTTATGTACTCCCATGAGGGCAAATATCATTCTGAGGAGCTACCGTAATCACAAATTTACTCTCAGCTATCCCCTACTTGGGTAATAGATTAGTTACATGAATTTGAGGGGGATTTTCAGTAGAAAATCCCACTTTAAACCGGTTTTTTTCATTTCATTTCATTTTACCTTTCATCCTTTGTGTAATTATTATATTTCACTTGATCTTTTTACATGAAAAAGGATCATCTAACCCTCTAGGATTAATTAATAAAGTTGATAAAATTAGATTTCACCCCTACTTCACTATTAAAGATATCTTTGGGTTTATAATTATAATATTATTTTTTTTCTTTATTAATATAAAAACCCCCTTTATATTTAATGATCCTGAAAATTTTATGCCGGCAAACCCCATAGTGACACCCCCTCACATTCAACCAGAGTGATATTTTCTATTTGCTTATGCTATTTTACGATCTATTCCTAACAAATTAGGGGGGGTTGTAGCTCTTTTCCTCTCTATTGTTATTATTACAACTTTACCATTTACTTCAAATCTTAAGTTTAAAAGTTCAAGTATATACCCAATTAAAAAAATTTTATTTATTATATTTTGTATAACATTTATATTGTTAACTTGAATTGGCGCTAAACCAGTTGAAACTCCATTCATTTTTATTGGTCAATTATTAACACTTATTTATTTTATATTTTTCTTGATTAACCCAATTTTATATAAATTTAATGAATAGTTAAATCAAATGTATATCTTGAAAATATATCCTAAAATTAGTTTTTTATTAACTTTACTAGAAAAAATGAAGCTAATAGATTAAAATTATTACATTTAGGAAAAAAAAAAATAATGTAGGGCTACAGGTAAATAAATTTTTCAACAAATTATTATTAATTTATCATATCGAAGACGAGGAAAAGAACCACGAATCCAAATAAAAATAAAATTTATAAATATAACCTTTAGGAAAAAGATTAAAGAAAAAAAATCAGCCCCAAAAAAATTATAACTAAAATTAGTCTCATAAAAATTATATTAGTGTATTCAGATAAAAAAATAAACGAAAAATTAAAAGAACTATATTCTGTATTAAACCCAGAAACTAATTCAGATTCACCTTCAGAAAAATCAAATGGGGAACGATTAGTTTCTGCTAGTACACAAGCAAATAAAATTAAAAACAATGGATATCCTATAATTAAAAATCAATTTAATTGCTGAGAATAAAAGAACTTTATTAAATTAAATCCATAAAAAAAAAAATAAAATTAAATATAATTAAAAATATACAAACTTCATAAGAAATACTCTGAGCAACTGAGCGTATACAGCCTAAAAGTGAATAAGATGAATTAGAAGATCATCTAGATAACAAAATTCTATACACCATAAAACTTGAACAAGCAATAAAAAATAATAAACCTAAAGGAAAACTTAAGAAATTAAATGATAAAGGATATAAACATCATAAATTTAAGGAAATTAAAAGTCCTAATAAGGGTATCAAATAATAAATTGTTAAATTTCCAAAATATAAATAATAAGACTCCCTAGAAAAAAGTTTAATAGCATCTCTAAAAGGCTGTAAGATACCTATATAACCTACCTTCGAGGGGCCCCTACGGGCCTGAATATACCCTAATACCTTTCGTTCTAAAAGAACATAAAAAGCTACGGAAATTAAAATCAAAATTAATAAAACTATAAAACTCAATAAAAACATATACTAACTGTATATTATACATTATTAAATTCTAAGTTTAAAACACTTTTCTGCCAAATTAGCAGAAAGTATTTCTAATTTTAAAGTCCTTTCGTACTAATAAATCATAAATTAAAATAGATAGAAACCAACCTGGCTCACGCCGGTTTGAACTCAAATCATGTAATCTTTTAAAGGTCGAACAGACCTAAAATTCTATCTTCTGCCCCAGAATTCTAGATTAATTCAACATCGAGGTCACAATCAAATTTATATATATGAACTTTACAAATTTATTATGCTGTTATCCCTAAGGTATCTTATTTTAATAACCCTAAATTAAGGTTCAAATATACATAAATAAATGGTGTAAAATACTAAAGATTTAAGATTTTAGCTGTCACCCCAACAAAAAATTTTATTTAATAAAAATTAAATCCACATTAATATTATTATTCAATTAAAATTTAAAGATCTAAAGGGTCTTATCGTCCCATTTTTAAATTTTAGCTTTTTAACTAAAAAATAAATTTCACTTAATTGAATTAATAAAGCTTACTTCTTGTTAAACCATTCATTCTAGACCTCAATTAAAAGACTAATTACTATGCTACCTTTGTACAGTTAAATTACTGCAGCTATTTAAAAAATTCATTGAGCAGGTTAAACTTTCAATAAATATAATACCTGAAAGAAATGTTTTTGATAAACAGTCAGAAGTTAATTATGCTGAATTCATAAAATCAATATTTATATAAATTTACTAATTAAATCATAATTAATAAAATTAATAATTTAATTAATTAATTTTGGTTTTAATTAAATAAAAAGTTAATAAAAAAATATTTTAAAACAAGTTTATATAGAAAAAAAATTTTAATCCTACAATTTTCTCTTATTAAAACTAAATTATAAAGATTAAATTAGATTAACCCAATTTAAATTAGTGAAAAAAATTTTATGAAAAAAAAAATATAAAAACTAAATCACCTAAATTGAATTTATTAAACAAAATAACCAGATATCAGATTAAACGATTTTCCTTTCGAATCTTAAATAATTTTATTAAAATTTTTGTTACAATTAAAATCAAATAGATTTAAGATCTTAAACTTTCGGGAAACACAAATTTATTAACAAAAATTAATTTACCCTGATACAAAAGGTACAATAAAAAAATTTTCTTCTATAAAAATTTCTTTATACCCTTACGGCTTGAATTAAAATTCATTTTATAAAAATACTTTAAAACAAGAAATAACTTTTAAATAATTTTAATTTAAATAAATCAAATAAAGGTTTCTCAGACAAAACTGAATTGAACAGTTTAAATTAATTATTGTAAAAAATTACTTCTCCATGAATATACCTGCTAGATACATTTTCCAATACATCTACTTTGTTACGACTTGTCTCATTAAATGAGAATGACGGGCGATATGTACATAATTTAGAGCATAATTCAAACAAATTAACAATTTATTTTACTTTTAAATCCAATTTAATTACAATTTTTAAGATATGCCCCCACAAACCTTAATTTTTGTAACCCATTTAAATCTAAATATAACTGCACCTTGACCTAAATTAATTTTTTTTATAAATATAGAAAATTAACCTTAAAGAATACTCATTATAGAGATATACAAGAAAATCTAGATATTTAAAATCGTGGTTTATCAATTTAACAAACAGGTTCCTCTAAAAAGTTTAAAAAACCGCCAAATCAATTTAATTTTTTGTATAATCAAATTCCTAAAAAAACCATATTTAAATTTAAATAATAGGGTATCTAATCCTAGTTTAAACCCAAAATTTTAGAAAACGTTCATATAAATCAATTCTAATATATTCCACCCCCATTAGAATAATTCAAATTAATTTTATATAGTATTTTCTTGAAAACACTCGTTCAGGTTGATACCCCCACCCATAAATTACTAAAAATACAGGAATTACGCTACATTCAAAATAAAAATAAAAATTAAAAAATCTTAATCTTAAAAAACATAAAAACAAAAATAAAACTATAATTAATATAATAAACTTTAAATAAGAAAAATATAAACTTTTTAAATTAATAAACTAAACAAACTTAAAATAAAAAGTCAAAAAGTTAAAAATATTAAAAAATAAGAATATTTATCTATACCAAGACTAAAGCTAACAAAACTAAAAAAATCATAAAATTCATATTTAGATATAAACACTATAAATAAAAAAAAAAAAAAATATGTATATAATTATATAAAAATCAATTTTTAATCTAATTAGGGTCAAAAAAAAAGTAAAAAAAATTAAACTTAACATAATCTAAAACTACTAATGTAAGGTAAATTAACCCTTCGAACTAAATAAACCAATAAAGATAAACCTAATCTTGAATCTACTACACCTATAATTAAATAAACCAGACCTAGACTATTCTCAAAATAATAAAAGTTTAAATAATAATAAAATAAATTTATCAAAGTAATAAAAATAATTTCAATCACAATTAAAGTCATCAAATAATGTTTACGAACAACCATTAATCTAATTAAATTAAATAAAATTATAAAATTAAAAACCATAAGTTTCAGAAAAAGTTAATTTAATTAAATTAAATTTCTAACTGTATCAAATTTATTCAAGTAAGATTAATCCTTAATAGAATTATATCAATATTTATAAATCATCCCATTAGTCTCGGGACAACATTAATAATTCAATCTATCTCTACAAGTTTATTTATAAATCTATTAACTAAAAACTCTTGAAACTCAATAATTTTATTTATTACATTTAGAAGAGGACTAATAATTATATTTATATACATAGCAAGAATCTCATCCAATGAAAAATTTAAATGATCATTAAAATTATTTTTAATAATTATATGCTTAATGTTAACCTCAACAGTCATAAAAGAATTTATAATTATAAATAAATTTAATATAAATGAACAAAGTTTATTTATTCAAGACAATGAAGAAAAAAAATCTATTATAAAAATTATTGGGTCTAATAAAATTTTATTATTTATTTTAGTAACCCTTATCATCTTAATAGTACTTTTTAGTATTTCTAATTTAATTAATTCTTTTGAAGGACCACTAAAAAAAACATATGAAAAATTAAAAATCTTATACCGAATAATTAATTAAATTTCAATTTTTTTTTTCAAAAAAAAAAAAAAAAAAAAAAAAAAAAAATTCAGTCAAACACATCTGCTTCTTTAATATCCAAAATTAAAATTTTATATAAACCATCAACTGAGTTTAATAGTTTAAAAAAAACATTGATTTTGTAAATCAAAGATGGAAACACCTTTAAATTAAGGACTTATGAAAAAAAATTTTAAAACTTTAAATTCTTTCTTAATTAATTTACCTACACCAAGTAATATTTCTTACTGATGAAACTTGGGGTCAATCTTAGGTGTATGTTTAATAATCTATAAGGCCCCCCCCCTTTTTAGGATTCTTCCCAAAATGAATTAATTAAAACCCCTTATAATTCTCCCCAGAATTATAATTTTAACCTCATAATCTCAATATTCATGTATATTCAAATCAATTATTTACATATAAGCAATTTTCCCTAAAAAAGAAAAATTTTAAGAATAATACAGCTAAATCTTTTTCTATTCTAAATTTAATAGTATTTCCTATAATATTAATTTTTTGAATATAAATCCCTTAGAAAACACATTCACCTTTAAATTTGCAATTTAAAATCATATTTGAATATAAGGTTTAGAAAAACTAAGGATTTAAGTTATCTAAACTATTAACCTTCAAAGTTGAAAATATTCCTTAGGTTTAAGCCTTAGATTAAGTTTAATAGGAGGAAATTAACCCTTAAATAAATTTACAATTTATTACCTAAATCAGACACCCTATTTAGATTTTAGTTAATGAAAAAATGGCTAATATCTACTAATCATAAAGACATTGGAACCCTTTACTTTATCCTAGGTATTTGGTCAGGATTTATAGGAACCATAAGTAGTATAATTATCCGATCAGAATTAACTCAACCAGGATCTCTAATTAAAAATGATCAAATCTATAATGTTTTAATTACATCACATGCTTTTATTATAATTTTCTTTATAGTAATACCAATTCTAATTGGAGGTTTTGGTAATTGATTAGTACCCTTAATAATTGGTGCACCAGATATAGCCTTCCCACGAATAAATAATATAAGATTCTGACTTTTACCCCCATCTTTAATTTTATTAATTTCAAGATCACTCACTGGAACTGGTTCTGGAACAGGTTGAACCGTTTATCCCCCCCTTTCTAGAGTAACATCCCATTCCGGACCATCTGTAGATTTAACCATTTTTTCTCTTCACATCGCAGGGGTTAGATCAATTATAGGTGCAATTAATTTTATTTCAACAATTTTAAACATGCGATCAAAAAATATTTCAATAGAAAAATTACCTCTATTCTGTTGATCTGTATTAATTACAGCTATTTTACTCCTTCTATCCCTTCCTGTTCTAGCTGGAGCAATTACTATACTATTAACTGACCGAAATCTAAATACATCATTTTTTGACCCCACCGGGGGTGGAGACCCAATCCTCTACCAGCATTTATTCTGATTCTTTGGTCACCCAGAAGTTTACATCCTTATTCTTCCAGGATTTGGATTAATTTCTCATATTATTATACAAGAAAGAGGAAAAAGGGAAACTTTCGGATCTATTGGAATAATTTATGCAATAATTGCAATTGGAATTTTAGGTTTTATTGTTTGAGCTCACCATATATTTACTGTAGGTATAGATATTGATACCCGAGCCTATTTTACGTCAGCTACTATAATTATTGCGGTCCCCACCGGAATCAAAATTTTTAGATGAATCGCAACAATTTACGGTTCCAAAATGAACTTTTCCCCCCAAATAATTTGATCATTAGGATTCATTTTACTTTTTACTATTGGAGGATTAACAGGTGTAATATTATCAAATTCCTCAATTGATATTATTCTACATGATACCTATTATGTAGTGGCTCATTTTCACTATGTCCTTTCCATGGGAGCAGTATTCACCATTATCGCTAGATTTATCCATTGATACCCCTTATTTACAGGTAGAAACATAAATAATAAATGACTAAAAATTCAATTTTATTCCATATTTCTAGGAGTAAATTTAACATTTTTTCCCCAACATTTTTTAGGATTAACTGGTATACCACGACGATACTCTGACTATCCAGATATATACACCCTGTGAAACCTTTTTTCTTCTATGGGTTCATTCATTTCCTTAATTAGAATTTTAATATTAATGTTTATTATATGAGAAAGATTAAGATTTAAACGAAAAATGGTGTTTAAAACAAATCAACCTCAATCAATTGAATGAAAAATAAATTTACCCCCTAGAGAACACTCCTTTAATGAAATTCCTATATTAATTAAGTTCTAATATGGCAGAATAGTGTAATGAATTTAAAATTCATTTATGAAACCATAAATTTCTTTTAGAAATTTCATGAACTAAATTATATTTACCTGACGCCTATAGCCCCACTATAGAGCAATTAACTTTTTTTCATGACCACACCATGTCTATTATTATTTCAATTACAACCATAATTGTATTTTTATTAAATTCACTAATTTATAATAAACTTATTGACTTAAATATTAATGAAAATCAAGTTATTGAAACTTGATGAACTATTCTACCAACAATTATTCTTTTCTTCGTTGCAATTCCTTCACTTAAAATTCTATATTCTATAGAAGAACTAATTAATCCAACAATTTCAATTAAATCTATAGGTCATCAATGATACTGATCTTATGAATATTCTGATAAACTAAAAAAAGAATTTGATTCTTACATAAAATATTCTAAAATTAGTGACTTTCGACTAATTGAAGTTGATAACCGAATAAAGGCCCCCTTCCTTACAGGTAGAAACATAAATAATAAATGACTAAAAATTCAATTTTATTCCATATTTCTAGGAGTAAATTTAACATTTTTTCCCCAACATTTTTTAGGATTAACTGGTATACCACGACGATACTCTGACTATCCAGATATATACACCCTGTGAAACCTTTTTTCTTCTATGGGTTCATTCATTTCCTTAATTAGAATTTTAATATTAATGTTTATTATATGAGAAAGATTAAGATTTAAACGAAAAATGGTGTTTAAAACAAATCAACCTCAATCAATTGAATGAAAAATAAATTTACCCCCTAGAGAACACTCCTTTAATGAAATTCCTATATTAATTAAGTTCTAATATGGCAGAATAGTGTAATGAATTTAAAATTCATTTATGAAACCATAAATTTCTTTTAGAAATTTCATGAACTAAATTATATTTACCTGACGCCTATAGCCCCACTATAGAGCAATTAACTTTTTTTCATGACCACACCATGTCTATTATTATTTCAATTACAACCATAATTGTATTTTTATTAAATTCACTAATTTATAATAAACTTATTGACTTAAATATTAATGAAAATCAAGTTATTGAAACTTGATGAACTATTCTACCAACAATTATTCTTTTCTTCGTTGCAATTCCTTCACTTAAAATTCTATATTCTATAGAAGAACTAATTAATCCAACAATTTCAATTAAATCTATAGGTCATCAATGATACTGATCTTATGAATATTCTGATAAACTAAAAAAAGAATTTGATTCTTACATAAAATATTCTAAAATTAGTGACTTTCGACTAATTGAAGTTGATAACCGAATAAAGGCCCCCTTCCTTACCCAACTACGAATGATTTTTTCATCCTCAGATGTATTACATTCCTGAACAATTCCTAGTTTAGGAGTAAAAATAGATGCAATTCCAGGACGACTAAACCAATCAAGCATATTAATTAAAAAACCCGGATTATTTACTGGTCAATGCTCCGAAATCTGTGGAACAAATCATAGATTTATACCTATTATACTTGAATCTGTCAAACTAGAAAAATTTGTAAAATGAATAAAATAAAGTAAATTAGTCATTAAGTGACTGAAATTAAGTAATGGTCTCTTAAACCAAATTATAGTAAACTAAAGAATACTCTTAATGAGAGAATTTAGTTTAAATTAAAACCTTAATTTGTCAAATTAAAATTACTCCATTAGTATTTCTTTATTCCACAAATGTCCCCATGTAGATGAATATCAATCTTATTTATAACTAATCTAACACTTAAATTAATTAAAATAAACTTATTTTTTGAAAAAAAATAATAAGAAATCTATTTTCATCTTTTGACCCCAGTACACCTTCTCCATTATGAACAAACTGAATTTCTTTAATATTAATTTTACTATTTATACCAAATAAATTCTGAATATCAGAATCTCGAAATTCTATAACTAAATTAATTTTAAAAAATTTCATTTTAAAAGAAATAAGTTTCATTTATTTTAATAAGCAATTTATATTAAATTTACAAACAATTTTTATCTTTATCTTAACCATCAACTTAATAGGAATCTCTCCATATACATTTACCCCTACTAGACACCTTTCAGTATCAATTGCAATTGGATTACCCATTTGAATTTCTTTAATGACATATAGATGATTGAACTTCACCAACCTAATATTTAGACATCTTTTACCTATAAGAACCCCCCCCACAATAGCCCCATTTATAATTATAGTTGAATCAATTAGAAATCTAATTCGACCAATTTCATTAAGTGTACGACTTTCTGCTAATATAATTGCAGGTCATCTATTAATAACTCTTTTAGGTAATATCAATGAAATAAAAACTATCATACTAATTGGATTAATACAATTTTTTTTAATATTATTTGAAATTTCAGTTGCCCTTATTCAAGCTTATGTATTTTCTATTTTAATAACTATATATTCTTCAGAAGTTCCATATGAAAAAAAATCATCCGTTCCATTTAGTAACTAAAAGACCTTGACCTATTCTAGTTTCATTTTCAATATTAAATTTTTTAATTGGATTCATTAACTTAATAAATGAAAGACCTTTATTATTTTATTTATCTAGATTAACTATAATAATTAATCTAACTCAATGATGACGTGATGTAAAACGGGAATCTTCAATTAAAGGTGACCATACAAAAATTGTTAAGGAAATAATTAAAATAGGAATGATTATATTTATTATATCAGAAATTATATTTTTCCTATCTTTCTTCTGAAGATTCTTACACTCTAGACTTGCCCCTAGTATCGAAATTGGGATAAAATGGCCACCTAAGGGGGTAACCCCATTTAATCCTATAGAAATTCCCCTTCTTAACACTATCATTTTAGTAAGTTCTGGAGCCTCAATTACATGAGCCCATCATTCCCTTCTAAGAAATAAGCTAAACCAAACAATTAAAAGAATGATTATTACTATTACAATAGGATTATACTTTTCTATTCTTCAGTGGTGAGAATATAAAAATGCACCATTTACAATTTCAGACTCAATTTTTGGTTCATCTTTTTTCATAACGACTGGATTCCATGGAATCCACGTAATTATAGGTACAATTTTTATTTTAACAGCCTTAGAAAGAATTTTAATAATAAAATCCAATTACTTAAATCATATTAGATTTGAGCTTTCAGCCTGATACTGACACTTTGTAGACGTAATTTGATTGTTTCTTTATATTATTTTATATTGATGAAATAAATTTTTCTTTAGTATAAAAAGTATAATTAATTTCCAATTAAAAGGTTTAATTTTTAAAGAAAAAATAAAAATATTTATAAGTCTTTTAATAATTATATTTTTATTAATTTTATTAATATCAACGTCATTTTTAATTTCTAAAAAATCAATTATAGATATTAATAAATCCTCCCCATTTGAGTGTGGATTCTCAAACTTTTCCTCATCACGTATTTCATTTTCAATCCACTTCTTTATAATTGCTATTATTTTTATTATATTTGATATTGAAATAGCTATTATACTTCCAATTTTCATCTCTATAAAATTAATAACAGTAAAAAAATGATTTACATTAAGTATATTAATTTGTATATTAATTCTATATGGTCTTTACCACGAATGAATAAACGGAATTATTGAATGATCTAAATAAAGGGAGAATAGTTAATTATAACATTTAAATTGCAATTAAAAGGTACAAATTTGTTTCTCTTAAAATAGTAAAGAAGTAAAACTACAATTAATTTCGACTTAATTTAAGAGATAAATCTCCATACTTTAACTAAAGCTAAAAAGAAGCATTTTACTGTTAATAAAAAAAATGATTAAAAATCTAGTTAAAAGGATAATAGTTAAGAAGCTGCTAACTATCTTAAAGACATTAATATGTCAATTCCTTGTTTATGTAGTTTAAAAAAAAACAAATTATTTTCAATAATTAGAAAAAAAATATTTCTTAAACTTATTTAAGGTATTAAAATACATCTAAACATTTTCAATGTTAAACTTTAAATTTAAGCTACTTAAATATATAATTATTATTAAAAATAATATTAAAATAAAAAACACCAAATAAACCTTAAATGAATTTAATAATAATTTATTTAAATAAATATTTACAAAACGTAATTTATTAATTAGATTTAAAGAAACCAGATACTCTGTCCAACATAAATCTGTAATTAAAAAAATTAAGTGTCTTAAATTAAAAAACTTACTTACAATAAATTTAGAAGAAAAAAAAGGTAAAAATCACATATGCCCTATAAAAAACCCCAAAAAATTATATACATTTTTATTAAATAAAGAAAAAATATCAGTTAAAATAAAAAAAAAAAAAAAAAAAAAAAAAATTAAATATTTATAAATTTCATCAAAAACATTAATATAACTTAAATCTAATAACCAAAAAAGTCTCGATCCAAAAAAAATAGATAAAATTAAAAGAATTAAACAAGAAGAACTTATATAAAAATCATTTTCAAAATTAAATAAATTTATCTTAACCCTATTTATATATAAATAAAAAAATAATCGTAAAGAATAAATTAAAGTTAAATAAATTGATAGAAAAAATAAAATAAAATAAATAAAATTAATTTCAGTTAAAATTACTATTTCAATAATAAAATCCCTCGAAAAAAAACCTGAATAAAAGGGCAAACCACATAATCTAAATAAAGAAATTAAAAAACTTGATCTAATTAAAGGACTTTGAAATCCTAAATTACCTATATACCGAATATCCTGCATACCTATAAATCCTCTAATAAAAATTCCAGAGCATAAAAATAATAAAGACTTAAAAACAGCATGAATTAATAAATGTAAAAATCTTAAATAATGAGAACCTATTAAAATTGAAAAAATTATAAATCTAAGTTGACCTATAGTAGAAAAAGCAATAATTTTTTTCAAGTCATTTTCGTATAATGCCCCCATGCCAGAAAGTAAAATAGTCAACAAACTCAAATTTAATAAAATTAAATTCAATTCAATTGAAATAAATTTATTAAAACGAATTAATAAGTATACTCCTGCAGTAACAAGAGTTGATGAATGAACCAGGGAAGAAACTGGTGTTGGTGCTGCTATAGCAGCAGGTAATCAACTAGAAAAAGGAAATTGAGCTCTCCTAGTCAAACAAGATAAAACCAAAAAAATAAATATATAATAATTTAATCTATTAAAAGAAAAAAAATATAAATAATGTCAACAACCATAATTAAAACCACAACAAATACATAAAATTAAAAATATATCACCCAAACGATTAATAAATAAAGTTAAATAACCTGAACTTAAACTATTTAAATTTTGATAATAAATAACCAGACAATAAGAGACTAATCCCAAACCATCCCAACCTAATATTAAACAAACAATATCAGGTATAATAATTAAAAAAAATATTCTTAAAATGAATATAAAGACTAAAAAATAAAACCGAATAATAAAGTTATCTCCCCTTATATAACCTAAACTATATAAAAAGACACACCCAGAAATTATAAAAACAACTGATAAAAAAATTAATCTTAACCAATCAAATAAAAAAATAAATCTGTAGATACAAGAATTGAAACTAAAAAAATTATAAGTTAAGATTAAAGATAAATTCAACATATGAAAATATACACCTAAAAAAAAAACAACAAAAATAAGAAAAAAAAAAAAAATTAACGTTTAAAACAAATAACATTATTAAATTCTAACGAATCTTCAATATCACAAATTGAAATTTTTTATTAAACTAATCTAATTAAATAAAATAGTTTAAACTAAAAACAAATATATAAACAGGAAAAATATGTAAAAAAATAACATAATATTCACGAACTAAACCAGAATCCATATTTATAAATAAATAAGAATAACCACCATGGCTAATAAATCTAAATAAACAAATTATGGCACAAGCAGAAAAAAATAAGAAAAAAAATATAAAGTAAACTTACTGGATGTCACATTAATAGTCTAAAACAAATAAAAACCTCTGAAATTAAATTAAGTCTAGGAGGACAAGATATATTTCTTACAATTAAAAAAAAAAAAAATATTATAAAAGAAGGACAATAATTAATTATACCCCTTATCAAAAATAAACTCCGCGAACTAAAACGATCAAATAAACAACCAACGAAATAAAATAAACCAGATGAAATTAATCCATGTCTAATTATTAAACACAAAGAACCTATATATCCATAGTAACTACAAGTGAAAATTCCGCTAATTACTAAACCTATATGACTAACTGATGAATAAGCCACCAAAACCCTCAAATCAGACTGTAATAAACAAAAAAATCTTACATATAAAGCCCCCAAAATTCTAACTGAAATAAAAAAATAAGAATAAATAAAAACCAAATCCTTAAATAAATAAAGAACACGAATAAGACCATATCCCCCTAATTTCAATATGACCCCTGCTAAAATTATAGAACCAGTAGAAGGAGCTTCAACATGAGCCTTTGGTAACCATAAATGAAAAAAAAATAAAGGCAACTTAACTAAAAAGGAAAAAATAAAAAAAAAAAAACAATACAAATTTAATAATTCTAAGTGTATGCCTAAATAGAAATAACCAAATAAATTGTTTAATCTCAAAATTAATAATAATAAAGGTAAGGAACTAAATAAAGTATAAAAAAAAAAATAGAGACTTGAAAACACTCGTTCAGGTTGATACCCCCACCCATAAATTACTAAAAATACAGGAATTACGCTACATTCAAAATAAAAATAAAAATTAAAAAATCTTAATCTTAAAAAACATAAAAACAAAAATAAAACTATAATTAATATAATAAACTTTAAATAAGAAAAATATAAACTTTTTAAATTTAATAAACTAAACAAACTTAAAATAAAAAGTCAAAAAGTTAAAAATATTAAAAAATAAGAATATTTATCTATACCAAGACTAAAGCTAACAAAACTAAAAAAATCATAAAATTCATATTTAGATATAAACACTATAAATAAAAAAAAAAATATGTATATAATTATATAAAAATCAATTTTTAATCTAATTAGGGTCAAAAAAAAAGTAAAAAAAATTAAACTTAACATAATCTAAAACTACTAATGTAAGGTAAATTAACCCTTCGAACTAAATAAACCAATAAAGATAAACCTAATCTTGAATCTACTACACCTATAATTAAATAAACCAGACCTAGACTATTCTCAAAATAATAAAAGTTTAAATAATAATAAAATAAATTTATCAAAGTAATAAAAATAATTTCAATCACAATTAAAGTCATCAAATAATGTTTACGAACAACCATTAATCTAATTAAATTAAATAAAATTATAAAATTAAAAACCATAAGTTTCAGAAAAAGTTAATTTAATTAAATTAAATTTCTAACTGTATCAAATTTATTCAAGTAAGATTAATCCTTAATAGAATTATATCAATATTTATAAATCATCCCATTAGTCTCGGGACAACATTAATAATTCAATCTATCTCTACAAGTTTATTTATAAATCTATTAACTAAAAACTCTTGAAACTCAATAATTTTATTTATTACATTTAGAAGAGGACTAATAATTATATTTATATACATAGCAAGAATCTCATCCAATGAAAAATTTAAATGATCATTAAAATTATTTTTAATAATTATATGCTTAATGTTAACCTCAACAGTCATAAAAGAATTTATAATTATAAATAAATTTAATATAAATGAACAAAGTTTATTTATTCAAGACAATGAAGAAAAAAAATCTATTATAAAAATTATTGGGTCTAATAAAATTTTATTATTTATTTTAGTAACCCTTATCATCTTAATAGTACTTTTTAGTATTTCTAATTTAATTAATTCTTTTGAAGGACCACTAAAAAAAACATATGAAAAATTAAAAATCTTATACCGAATAATTAATTAAATTTCAATTTTTTTTTCAAAAAAAAAAAAAAAAAAAAAAAAAAAAATTCAGTCAAACACATCTGCTTCTTTAATATCCAAAATTAAAATTTTATATAAACCATCAACTGAGTTTAATAGTTTAAAAAAAACATTGATTTTGTAAATCAAAGATAGAAACACCTTTAAATTAAGGACTTATGAAAAAAAATTTTAAAACTTTAAATTCTTTCTTAATTAACTTACCTACACCAAGTAATATTTCTTACTGATGAAACTTGGGGTCAATTTTAGGTGTATGTTTAATAATTCAAATTGTTTCAGGTATCTTTCTATCAATACACTATACACCAAATATTAGATTAGCATTTAATAGAATAATTCATATCACCCGAGATGTAAATTTTGGATGACTTTTACGTATTATCCACGCTAACGGAGCATCTTTATTCTTTTTTTTTATATTTATTCATACAGGGCGAGGAATTTACTATGGCTCTTTCCTTAAAAAAAAAGTTTGAATTTCAGGGACTTTTATTATGTTAATTCTTATAGCAACTGCATTCTTAGGTTATGTACTCCCATGAGGGCAAATATCATTCTGAGGTGCTACCGTAATCACAAATTTACTCTCAGCTATCCCCTACTTGGGTAATAGATTAGTTACATGAATTTGAGGGGGATTTTCAGTAGAAAATCCCACTTTAAACCGGTTTTTTTCATTTCATTTCATTTTACCTTTCATCCTCTGTGTAATTATTATATTTCACTTAATCTTTTTACATGAAAAAGGATCATCTAATCCTCTAGGGTTAATTAATAAAGTTGATAAAATTAGATTTCACCCCTACTTCACTATTAAAGATATCTTTGGGTTTATAATTATAATATTATTTTTTTTCTTTATTAATATAAAAACCCCCTTTATATTTAATGATCCTGAAAATTTTATGCCGGCAAACCCCATAGTGACACCCCCTCACATTCAACCAGAGTGATATTTTCTATTTGCTTATGCTATTTTACGATCTATTCCTAACAAATTAGGGGGGGTTATAGCTCTTTTCCTCTCTATTGTTATTATTATAACTTTACCGTTTACTTCAAATCTTAAGTTTAAAAGTTCAAGCATATACCCAATTAAGAAAATTTTATTTATTATATTTTGTATAACATTTATATTATTAACTTGAATTGGCGCTAAACCAGTTGAAACTCCATTCATTTTTATTGGTCAATTATTAACACTTATTTATTTTATATTTTTCTTGATTAACCCAATTTTATATAAATTTAATGAATAGTTAAATCAAATGTATATCTTGAAAATATACCTTAAAATTAGTTTTTTATTAACTTTACTAGAAAAAATGAAGCTAATAGATTAAAATTATTACATTAAAAAAAAAAAAATAATGTAGGGCTACAGGTAAATAAATTTTTCAACAAATTATTATTAATTTATCATATCGAAGACGAGGAAAAGAACCACGAATCCAAATAAAAATAAAATTTATAAATATAACCTTTAGGAAAAAGATTAAAGAAAAAAAATCAGCCCCAAAAAAAAATTATAACTAAAATTAGTCTCATAAAAATTATATTAGTGTATTCAGATAAAAAAATAAACGAAAAATTAAAAGAACTATATTCTGTATTAAACCCAGAAACTAATTCAGATTCACCTTCAGAAAAATCAAATGGGGAACGATTAGTTTCTGCTAGTACACAAGCAAATAAAATTAAAAACAATGGATATCCTATAATTAAAAATCAATTTAATTGCTGAGAATAAAAGAACTTTATTAAATTAAATCCATAAAAAAAAAAAATAAAATTAAATATAATTAAAAATATACAAACTTCATAAGAAATACTCTGAGCAACTGAGCGTATACAGCCTAAAAGTGAATAAGATGAATTAGAAGATCATCTAGATAACAAAATTCTATACACCATAAAACTTGAACAAGCAATAAAAAATAATAAACCTAAAGGAAAACTTAAGAAATTAAATGATAAAGGATATAAACATCATAAATTTAAGGAAATTAAAAGTCCTAATAAGGGTATCAAATAATAAATTGTTAAATTTCCAAAATATAAATAATAAGACTCCCTAGAAAAAAGTTTAATAGCATCTCTAAAAGGCTGTAAGATACCTATATAACCTACCTTCGAGGGGCCCCTACGGGCCTGAATATACCCTAATACCTTTCGTTCTAAAAGAACATAAAAAGCTACGGAAATTAAAATCAAAATTAATAAAACTATAAAACTCAATAAAAACATATACTAACTGTATATTATACATTATTAAATTCTAAGTTTAAAACACTTTTCTGCCAAATTAGCAGAAAGTATTTCTAATTTTAAAGTCCTTTCGTACTAATAAATCATAAATTAAAATAGATAGAAACCAACCTGGCTCACGCCGGTTTGAACTCAAATCATGTAATCTTTTAAAGGTCGAACAGACCTAAAATTCTATCTTCTGCCCCAGAATTCTAGATTAATTCAACATCGAGGTCACAATCAAATTTATATATATGAACTTTACAAATTTATTATGCTGTTATCCCTAAGGTATCTTATTTTAATAACCCTAAATTAAGGTTCAAATATACATAAATAAATGGTGTAAAATACTAAAGATTTAAGATTTTAGCTGTCACCCCAACAAAAAATTTTATTTAATAAAAATTAAATCCACATTAATATTATTATTCAATTAAAATTTAAAGATCTAAAGGGTCTTATCGTCCCATTTTTAAATTTTAGCTTTTTAACTAAAAAATAAATTTCACTTAATTGAATTAATAAAGCTTACTTCTTGTTAAACCATTCATTCTAGACCTCAATTAAAAGACTAATTACTATGCTACCTTTGTACAGTTAAATTACTGCAGCTATTTAAAAAATTCATTGAGCAGGTTAAACTTTCAATAAATATAATACCTGAAAGAAATGTTTTTGATAAACAGTCAGAAGTTAATTATGCTGAATTCATAAAATCAATATTTATATAAATTTACTAATTAAATCATAATTAATAAAATTAATAATTTAATTAATTAATTTTGGTTTTAATTAAATAAAAAGTTAATAAAAAAATATTTTAAAACAAGTTTATATAGAAAAAAAATTTTAATCCTACAATTTTCTCTTATTAAAACTAAATTATAAAGATTAAATTAGATTAACCCAATTTAAATTAGTGAAAAAAATTTTATGAAAAAAAAATATAAAAACTAAATCACCTAAATTGAATTTATTAAACAAAATAACCAGATATCAGATTAAACGATTTTCCTTTCGAATCTTAAATAATTTTATTAAAATTTTTGTTACAATTAAAATCAAATAGATTTAAGATCTTAAACTTTCGGGAAACACAAATTTATTAACAAAAATTAATTTACCCTGATACAAAAGGTACAATAAAAAATTTTCTTCTATAAAAATTTCTTTATACCCTTACGGCTTGAATTAAAATTCATTTTATAAAAATACTTTAAAACAAGAAATAACTTTTAAATAATTTTAATTTAAATAAATCAAATAAAGGTTTCTCAGACAAAACTGAATTGAACAGTTTAAATTAATTATTGTAAAAAATTACTTCTCCATGAATATACCTGCTAGATACATTTTCCAATACATCTACTTTGTTACGACTTGTCTCATTAAATGAGAATGACGGGCGATATGTACATAATTTAGAGCATAATTCAAACAAATTAACAATTTATTTTACTTTTAAATCCAATTTAATTACAATTTTTAAGATATGCCCCCACAAACCTTAATTTTTGTAACCCATTTAAATCTAAATATAACTGCACCTTGACCTAAATTAATTTTTTTTATAAATATAGAAAATTAACCTTAAAGAATACTCATTATAGAGATATACAAGAAAATCTAGATATTTAAAATCGTGGTTTATCAATTTAACAAACAGGTTCCTCTAAAAAGTTTAAAAAACCGCCAAATCAATTTAATTTTTTGTATAATCAAATTCCTAAAAAAACCATATTTAAATTTAAATAATAGGGTATCTAATCCTAGTTTAAACCCAAAATTTTAGAAAACGTTCATATAAATCAATTCTAATATATTCCACCCCCATTAGAATAATTCAAATTAATTTTATATAGTATTTTCCTAATTTAAAAATAAAGATTTTAGGATGATGTATAACCGCGAATGCTGGCACATCATTTTACCCCTACAAGTTTAAATTAACTAAAGTTACCCCCAATAACTTCCTTAATTTTAAACACTGAAAACCCACAATGCAACTTTTTAAACTAAACCCCTATTTAAAATTTTACATCTATTTTCGCTTAAAAACCTTTCCCCTTATTTTGATCAAATATTTCTCTTGTAAAAAAAACATTCACGGAACAAAGTGCCCCTTTTATAAACCTTTCTTAAAATTTTCTTATTATTTTGTTAATTAAACCTTATTCTTATATATATATATTAAAAATAAATCATTGGTATCTATTAATATATAAATCTTTTATTAATTATATTAATATATATATATAATATTAATGAATAAATCAGTGGTATCTATTAATATATAAATCTTTTATTAATTATATTAATATATATATAATATTAATAAATAAATCCTTCCACTAAATATATTAATATATATATATAATATTAATAAATAAATCTATTATTATATAACAATGATATAATTATAAAAAATTTTTTATTATAAATCAAATGGTTAGATTATACATTAAATAGATTTTTTTTTTTTTTTTTTTTCTATTAATCAGATATATTAATGTTAAATAAATAATTAATATTAATTATAGTCATTATTTATTTATATGAAAATATATAAATAATAAATTAAAATTTTTATAATAATTATATAATATATATATATAAATATGTAATATATATATATATAAATATACAATATATATATATATAAATATGATATATATATATAAATGTATAATATATATATATATATAGGTATAATATATATATATATAATATATATATAAATATATATATATATATAATATAATATATATAAATAAATTTATAATATATATATATATATAAATAAATTTATAATATATATATATAAATATATAATATATATATATAAATATATATATATATATAATATATATATATATATATTATATATATATATAATATATATATATAAATAAATTTATAATATATATATAAATAAATTTATAATATATATATATATATATAAATAAATTTATAATATATATATATATATTATATATATATATAATATATATATAAATAATATATAAATATATAATATATATATATAATTATTATAATATTAATATATAAATATATATATATAAATAAATTTATAATATATATATATAATTATTATAATATTAATATATAAATATATAATATATATATATATATAATATATATATATAAATATATAAATATAATATATATATATAAATGTATAATATATATATATATAAATATATAAATATATAAATATAATATATATATATATATATATATATATATATATAATATATATATATATTATATATATATATATATAATTATTATAATATTAATATATAAATATATAATATATATAAATAATTATTAGGTTAACTATTAATGTATATGTTTCCCGGTATTCTAATATTTTAATGATTCTAATTTTTTAATCTCTTATTTCGTTAACTATTAATAGTTATATTTATATTATATATATATATATAATATATATATATATAATATTAATAAATAAATAAAGTAATATGATAATAATTAAATATTTAATAATTAATATATAATTTAATATACTTTGGCCATTTTTACAAAAATTATAGGCATTTTTGGTGCATTTTTTTTGAAATTTGATGTTCACCAATTTCGGAAAAAATGTCACGTTTTTCGGAAAAAATGTCACGTTTTTGGAAAAAATGTCACGTTTTTTGGAAAAAATGTCACGTTTTTTGGAAAAAATGTCACGTTTTTTGGAAAAAATGTCACGTTTTTGGAAAAAATGTCACGTTTTTTGGAAAAAATGTCACGTTTTTTGGAAAAAATGTCACGTTTTTCGGAAAAAATGTCACGTTTTTCGGAAAAAATGTCACGTTTTTGGAAAAAATGTCACGTTTTTTGGAAAAAATGTCACGTTTTTTGGAAAAAATGTCACGTTTTTCGGAAAAAATGTCACGTTTTTGAAAAAAACGTTCACGACTTTTTGTAGAATTTTCCCATGACTCCTTCACCTTCCTAAGCCGAAAAAACATAATTATTATGAGAGTTGTGACGCTAGGCAGAAATTTTCAAAAGTCGCGCTTCGTTCAGCTGTCGCCCGCCAAGGAACTGAATTGGATAACTTTTCCCGCGTAACAACGCTATTGGGTAGTTGAACTTGAACCGGCAAGTACAAACGATATGCATTCATTTTATCTCTCTATAAAAGTGGAAGCTGTAGATAACACCAAGTTACTTGGAATACAAGGTACTGGCCACGTGCATCTCGATCTTTTAATGATCAGAGTCGGATGATCAGTGTGACATCATTGGTACTCTAAATATCTATTCTTCCTATATTTCCAATGTTAAATTTAGCAGCTTTGTAAGTCTTTTTCTCAAAAAGTAAATAACTTTCAAGTCCCATCGACATCTCCTACGACTCATACAATATTTATCTTTAATTTTTTTTAGAAATTCAATACTTTTGGACGACTGGATCTTTCAGAATGATTGATTTTGTAAGAGCCTACATCGAATACCTGTTGCTATCTTATTGAAAATTAACATGCTTTTCCTGGCTCTTTTGTAATTCAATTACTCAATGCTAATGAATTCGATAAATCGATCATTGAATAAGGTATTAAAAACATGAAACATTGATTGTACTATTATTTCTTTCACAATCCTTTATCTTGTCTGTGTACTGTATATCATATGTAGAATCAATAGAACTTCTTGCCTAATCCCTTAGGAGGAACTCTTTTTTCAGGAAAATTATGGCTTTCACATACTTGATGAGGAAATAATTTTCTGGTTGAATCTTTCTAATTGAAAACTATAACAAAAAATATAAGGGCGAATATTATATTAAAGCATGGATTGCGCGTGAGGAATTCTCAATAATTGTATTGAATACTTGATCTCGTATTCTGAAACACATATTTCTAATTTAATTATTTGTAAGAGGAATTCTCAATTGGTACTTATTGTAGAACTCTCATTCTTTATTTATTTGTGAAAGGGAAAATCAACTCTTCATGATTCAATAATAATGAATTTAATGAAAATGAATCATACATTGAAAAGTATGCATATGAATATGAATTCATACTATAAGTATCCTACAATATATTCCTTCTAATAAACTTGATAATTCTATAAGGCAAGTGATCGGTTGAATTCCTGTTTGAAAGAATAGAAAGTATTACAGTCTCTTTAATCAACTCGGAGGGCATTTCAATTCTAGAAATTGAACTCTCATAAACTTAAAACAGGATAATGTGCGTGGTAAATTCCAATTATTTTCAATCTCCACATTATTTTCCTATACCGGAAAGATAATATAGTTGGGCATATTTTAAGATATTTTTTCAAATAGCAAATTATTCAGTTTATAATGCATTTATGAATGTGAGTGTTATACTATCACCCCATACTTCCTTTTGTTCCATATATTGGGGCTTTCTACCACATAGAGTGTGAGTGATGTATATGTGATAAAAATTATGTTACTAGATTGTGCCTTGGTCACTGAGTGTAAATAATTTTGAAACCAATAAAGTTCTTTATCGAAAACTAAATTGGAATTTAATTGTTGATCAATCCAATTGATTGGTAATAACAAACGAAATCATCAAATATCATAATATAATATCATAAGGGAGGAAAGTGGTGCGCTTATCATCTTCATCCGTTGATCATCCACATTCTCCTTTCAAATCACTGATGGAATGCCCTGCACTAACAACCTTTATTCTCTGCAACCGCTCTTGATTTTACTTTTATCTAATTAATATTAGCTTTTCCTTTATATGTCTTCTGCATTGAGATTGGTATTAGAATCAATTTTGAAAGGATAGATATTGGTTGAGTTTGCAGAAGAATATCACAATGAACAAAGGAAACAGCTCGAATGTGTACAACGTAATAAATAACGAGAAAGCTCGAAATAACTATAAAGTATTCAAGCCAAGCCTAATTATTATGCTGATAAAAACAGTGATTGAAGAAGTATAGGTCTATATTATCACTCAAAGTATTACTAGGAGAAATAGGCTACATTCAGTACCTTTTTTCAACTTTATAATTGTTGGGGTATTAAAACTTTGAATAGAAAACCTCCAGTAGAAAACCTTTGAAGCCATTCATCTTTTCAAATGTTGACAAATAAAATCTATTCATTCATTCTACGAGTATCCCTTCTCGTAGTAACAAATGAGAGTTCTCTATCTCCAAACCGGTATGCCCTTACATTATCGAGAATTCTGGAAGATCTAGGAGTTCAAAGGTGATGAATTTCTAAAAAAAAAATTGAAGATAAATTTTGTATAAATCGTAGGAGATGTCGATGAGACTTGAAAGTTATATACTTTTTAGAAAAAGACTTACAAAGCTGCTCAAGAAAAAGATAAATATTGTATGTGACCGTAACACACAACTATCACCTGGTTAAAGTATGTGTATATGTGTATATCATTTTTTTCCTGAATTAAGAGTGCACTCCTAAAGGATTAAAGATGTTGAACCGGCAAGATGTTCTACTAATTCTATGTAATATACAGACAAGATATGAAGGATGTTGAGAGAAATAATATTATACTCGAATTAATGTTTCCACGTTTTTAATTCCTTATTCAATGATCGCTTTATCAAATTGATCAGCATTGAGTAATTGAATTACAAAAGAGCCAGGGAAAGCATGTTAATTTTCAATAAGAGAGCAACAGTTATTCGATGAGCAGGCTCTTACAAAATCGATCATTCTGAAAGATCCAGCCGTCCAAAAGTATTGAATTTCTAAAAAAATTGAAGATAAATTCTTGTATTAATCGTAGGGGATGTCGATGGTACTGGAAAGTTATGTACTTTTTGAGAAAAAGACTTACAAAGTTGCTCAATTTAACATTGAAAAGATAGGAAGAATATACTTTTAGAGCACCAATGACGTCACACCGACCAGCTGGTTTGGATTTGTCAACGCGCATCTTTTCGTGGCCAGTATCTTGTATTCTGTATACCTTGTATTATACCAGTACCTTGTAGGTACATTGGATAACACCTACTTTTTTCCCAACTCTTCTTTTTCTTCTGCTTCTCCTTCTTTGTCATCTTGTTCTTCTTTTTCTCCAAATTAGAGAATTCTTAATATTTGTCCTTTCATATTGAGTGATAGCTCATTTTACTCAGCTCTTCAAGGCGGTTTCAATGCATATTTCGGTTGCCTGACAAAACCTCACTAGTACCTCTAACCCTAACCTCACCAGATAGGCTATAGGCCTATATATTTTAATGAATTGCACTGTTGACTTATTTATTACACTGTTGAAGTATTTTTGGAGCAATCCCATTCCAAAAAGTTGAGTTTATAATCATTTCATTAAAATACACATGTCTGGTGGGGTTGGTCGTGGCGAAGGCATGCGTTAGGGTTAGTTAAGGTTCAATCAGGTAACCGATATGCATTGAACCCACCTTGAAGAGCTGAGTAAAATGAACAAATAATTTAATGAATGTTTATTTCCCCCCAAAAAAAACTACAAGATCAATTACACAACATATTAGATAAATTACAATAAATTACATACAAAACCTAGTTAGTTACAAAAAAATTTTATAATGTGTCCTCTATTCTACTTGTTTAGTTTTTTCTGTGTGGAAATTGACCTACTCCACTATGGCATACCATGTTCTAGAGTAAAATGAGCTATCACTCGAATTGATAAGATAAATGATATTGAAAATTATTCTCAAATTTGGGACCCCACATCTTTTTGGACAAAAAAATTAATAAGCTCAATGGCTACCATACATAACTTGTAGGTTCCGAATATAATAAAAGAGAAAATTCCGATCTACCTGTACAGACAATAGGATGTCATAATTCCAAGTTCCAACACAAACGGCAAGTTGCACAAGAGAAAATGTAATTCAATTAACATAAGATGACGTCATCATACAGAGCTGAACAGGGAAGTGGCTGCAGTGGCTCCATTAAAGACGTCATCTCATGGTTTGATTTTCTTTTATACAACTGGCTGATAGAATTTAGAGTTTGGTTCTCCGTTCCTTGCAATGTCTGTAAGGATTCTTCCAATAGGCATGATTGCAGTATTTTCTTTCGATTGAATTTATTGATAATACATAATTTTCCAAGCATTGAGTAAGGCTGAGTGCAATTGATTTGTTGATGCACTTCATAGATTCAATTCATGATTTTTAAAGTGACATTGGAATTTTTTTCATTGATTTTTATTGTTAGCTTCATTAGTAATTTTGGAAGCTATTCTTCCAATAAGCTAGATTTCTTGTTTCAGGATTTGTTTAAATGTATAATTCATAGCTTTTCAAGTTTGATTAATTGTATGTATGGGCTAAGCCATATCTTGCCATATTTGAATCGACCGCGCTCACCCACGGCCATCTAGCATGCTACTCCCATAGTTGGCACTGTTCTCCCTGTTTTCCCCCACCTTTTCTTGCTCACAGTCCTCTTCCGCTTTGTAACTGTTCGAGGAAGCTTGTGCTACGACGCTACGCGATTGTTTCTCCCTTTAAAGAAGTTAATAAATGTGTTACCGCATCGCTTGTTTGAATTTAAACTACTACCCGCGACTAGTTAGGAAAAGTTATTGTTAGAGTACTCCGCTAAACATCTAGATTGGATCTTCTTTGTGTAATCTCTTCACCGCAACATGGGCCCATGTATTCCCCATGTATTCCCCATGTATTAATCATCGCCAGTGCAAGTGAATTCCTGATTATCTGAACGTGTTACCGCCTACCAGAACGAGGAGACCGCTCTTACAGTCCACTGTGAACCCGCCATACCCGAACGAGACGCTTTTAAAGGTAACAATTTTATTTTCTGAGCTACTAAGTAACGTGTTTAGAAGTCCACCTCATTGGCTCTAACACAAGACTGGTCCACCGCGGCCACATATTGGAGGAAAAGCGACCTACGAACAGTGAAAATGCTCATTTCAATTTTTTCTGAGAGTTTCTTTGTGAGTTTTCTTGGAAAATCGTAAATTTTCGATTCGGACGCTTTCGACCGCCATCTTGTATCGAAATTTGAAAACATTGATTAGTGATTTATGATATCGACTATCGAGCTGTTAACAATCGAACTTTTACACCCGGTTCGACATAACCTAAAAAGTTTTGTTTTGGTTTTGAACTTCAGTGCCTAACACTAAGCTACAAGCTTTTACCGCTAACTGTATGTTTTCTTACTGCTAAACGTAGTGAATTACCGCCTATCCTTTATTAATTGTGAACATTGCTCTACGAACTATTGTTTTTGAACAGTGATCTTGAACTATTTCTTATTAAATACGAACTTTTTCGGCCATTAACTTAAACTGTTTTGACCGCTAATCTGAACTTTTTCGGTTGTAAATTTCAATCTGGTAACCTATTTTTCTATTTCTGTACGATTATTCATAACAACCATGGCGTCGAATTTTCTATTATTGAATAAGCTAAGAAGGTTGCACCAATCGATATCTTCTCTAGCTGATAAGTACAATGAACAAGTACCTATGACTTGTAGCGAATTTTATTTTGGTCTGGATAAAAAATTTGATAAATTAATGAGTGAATATGAGGCAACAGATAAAGAGTCGCTATCTGAGGAAGTTATCTTGGAGTTTGCTGAACTGCAAATCCAATTCCAAACCAGATTTGATAGTATCAAGCTGGTTGATACCATTCCTAGACCTACTGTTACCGCTAATGAACTACCAATTAATAATTTTGTGAAACCTCAGTTGCAGATACCTACATTTTCAGGCGAACCTCATGAATGGAATATTTTCAAAAATGTTTTTGATGCTGCTGTTCACACCAGTAAAGACTATTCCAGTGAGGCCAAATACCATCTTCTAACTTCATATTTAAGTGGTGATGCTTTGACCTTGGTTCAAAATTACGCCAACACCGCTGAATGCTACAAAGCTGCCTATGACAGCTTGCACAAACGATACAACAATATCCGGTATCAAGCATATAGTTTATATAATAAATTCGATACCTTTGTTCCTTCTGCTACTCTAGCTGAAACTTTGAAAAAATTTTCTATCGAGCTCAACTCAGCCAAACGATCGCTATTTAACATGAACCTGAACCAAGCTGATTTTTTGATTACCATGATGTGCATCCGCAAATTACCGCTTTCTGTCCGCACGAAATTTGAAGAATCCATACCAGATGATCAAGTTCCCACCTTTGACCGTTTATTGAGTTTTGTGGCTAGTCAAGAAAAATCTCTGGAAGTGACCGCACTAACCCGCAAATACGAACAAGTAATTAGCGCCAGCATTGAATATGTAGATCCCGTTTCTGTTAAAGCTGAACCTAGTACAAGTAATTATCAACAGAGAAAGCAGCCCTTTTCTTCAACTAAAACTGGGTATCCAATCAGTGGTGGCATTTGTGTTCTTTGTTCAGAACAACATCAATTGTATAGATGCGACATTTTCAAAAGAGAATCAGTATCCAAACGCAATCAAATTGTAAAGCAACACAAAAGGTGCTTTGTTTGCCTAGGATCTCACCTGAAAGCAAATTGCAACTCAACGATTTGCTGCAAGAACTGCCGCTCTAATCACCATCATATGCTTCTGTGCAACAACGCTAATAATCTTCAATCATTACTTTTTAAAGAACAACGCTCTGAACATCGGTTTGCTGAGCCGCACCAAGCACCAAATCAATATGGACGCCCGCATACCGGTACTAGCCGAAACGCTGCGCACCCTGCGCCTCCTCCTGGTTTCAGCCCGCTACCTGTGCCGACTTTTGCCGCTGCCCCACCGCAACCGCCAGTAAGCTCTTATCATGCACCTTCTAGCAACGCACCAAACCTGGCTATCAGCTCTAATCTGCCTACCAGTTCGCCGCCAGTCAACAGTTGTGCATCTCCGCCCGTAAGTTCAAGCCCTGTCTCCAGTGCACAATATGTAACAAACAGTTCTCTATCTTCTATACCACACACTTTTAGTGGCTGCACTCAGGTGAAGGCCGTACATGCTTCTGCTTTACTTGGAACCGCTGTCGTTACAGTTCTGAACCAATACAATCAACCCTTCTTGTTGCGTGCTGTGTTGGACTCTGGTTCCATGCGCTCCATTATCACCACCCGAGCTGCCACCGCAATGGGTTTAGTTGTTGTGCCCGCTCGAATCCAACTGAATGGAATCTCTGAAAAAAGGACATCTGTCAAAGGCATCGTGCAGTTAAGAATATTGTCCGAACCTCAATTTGATATTGCTCTTTCTACTGAAGCTCTTGTATTAGATCAAATTGCTGCCATCTTCCTGTCTTTCCGCTTCACCCCGCACTAAAGAATTCGTTTGCGCATCTGGACCTCGCTGATCCTAATTTTGATAAGCCTGCTGAAATCGACCTACTGATTGGTGCTGATTTATACTCCAACATCTTTATATCCGCAGAAAATTCCATTATTCCTGGTAACCCTGCCGCCTTTGCCACAATCTTTGGTTATGTTTTAAGTGGTAGATTGAATATTGAGGACTCGCCCGCACCGCTCAATGAAATGCAGCTCATTTGCACTATGTTTGCACAGGAAGCACAGCTCAACACCATCATGAACAAATTTTGGGAAACCGAAGAGGCCATCCCTGTTCGAAAAGAGTCATCACCTGAAGACGAGTTGTGTGAGAAACTGTACCGATCCACTACTTATCGCACCTCTGAAGGAAGGTATGTTGTGGCACTGCCTTTCAAACCTGGCGCTCCCGCTCTGTGCAATAACCGCAGCAAGGCATACCGCAATCAGTTAGGACTACTGAAAAAACTGAGTCAATCTGATGAACTCGAAACCAAATACTCTGACTTCATGCATGAGTATCGTGACTTAGGTCACTTGAAAATCGCTGATTCTGCTGTAGATTACATCATACCACATCACGCAATATTCAAGAAAAACGACAACACTCAAAAAATTTGAGTTGTTTTCAATGCATCTAGCAAAGACGCCAATGGGCTCTCACTTAACGATGTGCTGCTACCTGGAGCTAAACTTCAAACAAACATAGTCCAAGTGTTAACCCGCTTTCGTTCATACCGCTATGTCATCCTTGCAGACTGCAAACAAATGTACAGACAAATCTTGCTGAGACCTGAAGACCGCCAGCATCAACATATATTTTGGAAACCCACCCACCAAGAAAAAATTCAAGAATTTGAACTGTTAACAGTGACTTATGGAGTATCTTCTAGCGCGTATCTTGCTCAGCGTACTCTGCAACAATTAGTGGAGGACGAAGGTGAAGCTTTCCCACTCGCCAGTCAAGTACTGAAGTCGCAAACGTATGTCGACGACATACTTGGCGGAAGCAATGACCTGAATACCACACATTCACTTATCAAAGAACTCAATGAGTTATTGTCACTCGCCTCCTTCGAATTGAGGAAATGGAATTCCAACACACCTGAGTTGATTGAGCATATGTCGCCCGAATATTTGAGCAATCAGGAATGCCTGTTTGATGATACTGCAACCGCCAAAGTCCTTGGTATTGTGTATAGTCCGCTTGCCGATGATTTCCGATATTTCATCTCTGCCTTTTCTGAAAAAAGCACGAAAAGAACAATACTCGCCTTCATTGCACGAATTTATGACCCACTGGGTTGGCTATCACCGCTTATTCTACTGTTTAAGTTATTCATGCGCACTCTGTGGTCTGAATGCCTTGGATGGGATGATGAAATTTCTACACCACTATTAACTCATTGGAAATCCTTGGTTACCGCTATCAACCAGTTACACCAGATTCGCATACCAAGACTGTTAGCTTGCTCCCATTCCTCAATTAGACTGTTAGGATTCGCCGATGCCTCAGAGAAAGGATATGCCACCTGCTTGTACCTTCATGAAGAAGTTGAAAACTGCTTTATTGATTGTCGTCTTATTGCCGCCAAGAGTCATGTTGCGCCCCTCAAAACCCTAACAATCCCTCGATTGGAATTGAAAGGCTGTCTCTTGTTAGCACAACTTGTATCTGTCATTTTACCAACTCTATCAGAATACAACCTGCTGGAAATTCGTCTCTACACTGATTCCAAAACCGCCTTGGACTGGATCAATACACCTAATTACAAACTGCAGATTTTTGTTGCTAATCGTGTACAGCAAATCACTCAATTAGTGAAACCCAAACTGTTCAATCATGTGTCCTCGCTTAACAACTGTGCTGATATTGCTTCTCGTGGACTACTGCCAACCGAACTTGTTTCCTGCCATACTTGGTGGCATGCTTCTGCCGCATTTCAATGCCTCGCTGTTGATTTTCCTGTGTCTAATCACGTTGTCAGTGAAACAATACCTGAGATGAAGTCAAACCCGCTGTATATTCTTGCAACTACCCAAGATGAACCGTTAGCAAACCCGCTATACGCCGCTTGTGAACGTGTATCCAAATTTGGAAAATTATGCCGAATTTTTGTGTATATACTACGCTTCATCAACAGAATCAAGATCGCCCGCCATGACTATAGTAACAAATTAATTCAAAAATTTTGTGACTGTGAACCGCATCCTGCTACTATTGATGTTGTTGCCTCTGAAACAGAGATTGCTAGAAGGCTCATTATACAAGTCGTGCAAAAGGTCAAATTTCAGAAGGAAATAAATGAGTTAAACTCGGGAAAATGCCCCAAACATTTATTGACTCTGCAGCCTTATATTGATCATGAGAATTTGATCCGCCTATCTGGTCGTCTGGAGAATGCACCTATTTCCAGTGAAACTGAAAATCCGTTATTGTTACCAAAAAATGAACATGTTTCTACTCTCATTATTAGACAACAGCATCTCATGAGCTTTCATGCTGGTCCCCGCACCACCCAATCCGCAGTATGCCAACAATATTGGATATTATCAGCTCGTAATCAGGTACATCGTGTCATACACCAATGCATCATCTGCAACCGATTTCGCCGCTCAAATTTGCAACAACGCATGGCCCCGCTACCTGCCGAACGGGTCACCATCAACAAACCATTCAATGTGACTGGCTTGGACTTTGCTGGACCCTTTATCTGCAAGACATCTCTGCTAAAACGTGCGCAAACTACAAAAGGATATTTGTGCATATTTGTGTGTTTTGCCACAAAAGCCACTCATCTCGAATTTCTGTCTTCTATGTCGGTCAACCACTTTATCGCCGCACTACAACGATTCATTGCCCGACGAGGTACGCCTCACACGCTATGCTCTGACAATGCCAAAACTTTTGTATCTGCCGCTAGAAAAATGCATGAATTGGCCAAGCTTTTGGAATCACTACCCTCTGCTGTCACTTGTTTTCTGTCCAACCATGGCATAAATTGGAAATTCATCCCTCCTTACGCACCCCACCATGGAGGCCTGTGGGAAGCTGCCGTCAAATCCGCTAAAACGCTGTTGTATCGCTGTATTGGAGACAAGGCTCTCACATATGAAGAATTTGACACAATATTCACCCGCATAGAAAGCATCTTGAACAGCCGACCGCTAACTGAACTGTCTTCACAGCCCGCAGAAGCCGCTTCTGTTCTAACACCTGGCCATTTCCTAGTAGGTGGACCCCTGACCGCACCACCGCAACCGATAGAGACTAAAGAAATACTATCAACTCGCCGTTGGAGACATTGCAACCAAATGATGCAATTCTTCTGGAGCCAATGGTCAAAAGAATATCTATGCACACTAATGAACCGCACAAAATGGAAGGTTACTGAAAGAAACTTTGTCAAGTTCTGCTCCTGGGAGGGGCATGAACATGCACTAAAATTGATAATTATAAACTCTTACCAATTAAACCAAAACTATAATCGTAAACCATGGGCAACATTCCTCAACGTTTAATGCCCCACTGTTTTGTTCCGTTGAAAGAAGAGGACGCAAAATGAATAAGTGATTTACGATTAGAATAGTCTGATTGAATAAGATAATTAAACGGTTGTAATATTTGAGGTTACGATTCAATGATAGATATTTGTAGGTTAGATCGGTTGATGTTTGTTTAATCGAATTGTCGATATCACTTAAGTCGATGTATTGAAGCAGAATGACTAATATATGGATGGGACAGATTGAAAAAGTTAATTCGCACAGCAGAGGGTTTGACGGTCTACAAAGGTAGCCGAAGTAAGGGATCTGAGACTCTAACTTAATATGGTAGGTGGCTATAATATAGTGAGGTGGAATTAAATTCACTTTAATAATAAAATACAGTGCAACTTGAATCTGCTGAAAATAAATCCTGTTGTCACTATGATCAAACAGAGATAGTAACTTTGGAGTGAACCTTTTCTCCAAGTGATGACCAATATATCCAGAATCCAATACTTGTGCCGTAATTTGGAAAGATATTAGACCGTATGAAACAACAGGTAGAATGGCAAATCCATGCGAACCAGGTCTCTGATAAATACTATAGGTTATGTAGCGAAGTGCTGGACCAAAATAGTAAATATTTCGAGCACCGAGTTTAATTCTAACGTTGTCTATACGATCTATTACCTCTCTTTTCAACGTTGATCGGCTGATGATGCGGGATTCACTTCACCTCGGTGTAGCAGGCCGGTGGGAGTCGATTTACTATTTGATTCTGTGGGATACTCCCAATGACAGAATTTATTACTTGATAAGAAAAACGACCACCACTTACCACCAGAATAGATAATAGTCTAATGATAGATACTATACTCGCTACTGTCTGACTATTGCAAAACAGGACGTGTCCTGAATGATCAATGTGTGTCAGTCGAGAAAGAACGAATTTGGAGGTAAAATGAAGTAAATCCAGTTTAACAAAACGGTAATATGGATATATTCTGATAGATAAACTGTTACAGCAAATATGGAATAAATTAATGAACAAATTATGTGAATAATAATTTTCGATAGATACAAAATAAATATTGGTTGATAGTAGATTTGAATCTTTAATTTATAAATATTATATAGAAAGTTCGGTATTCTTCAATTAAACAAAATGAAATGGATAATAGCCCTTGGAAAGGGTCATAAACTGAACTAGTTAAACAAGAAAAAACAAGTTAATATGAAATAGTGATTCAGAAAATAGAATAAATTAACAATTGAAATTATTCTCAGGGTGTGGTTTCGCCTAAGGAAAATAGACCTTTTAGCTAAGTACAGCGTGGATAGTTAAATGTATTTAATATTATAAAAATTAATTATGATAAGTTTTTGTACCCTTAAAACTATAGTCATGACTTTTCTAACTGAACGAATTTATGCGCTGTACAATTTTCGCAGATTTATGGGGATCCCCTTTTATATTCGAACAACTTACGTAGACTTTTGTTTCCGTTTTTTGGTTTTTCGAAATATATTCGGCCGTAGAATATATCGTTCCGGCTGGGTCCTTCCACGTGGCGAAAAATGTTGAACAGACTTCACTGATATAATTTAGGGGTTTATTTAAATGAAATTTAAAATCTTGATATCACAATTATTATAGGAACTTTGGAACAACTTTTTAAAAAACAGAAAACGAAGATTAAGTTACATGAAACAGAAATTAAAGCTTTTAAACAATTAGGTACGTGGACTAGGTCTGCATCCTACCGATGATCCTTGCAAAATGGCCTCGAGTCTTCCTCTTCCAATTTTCACTTCAATTTCTTCTCCAAATTTTATCTTGCCAAATTTACATATTAATTCGGGATTGGTCCGATCCTGTGACGTAACCAATACGCCGAATGGGTGGTGTCACTGTGTCCAACTTTAAAGCTTTAAATATGGTGAAATTCCTGGTTCGAAGTTGTTCCAAATTATTATATAGTTTTTTTATAATTATAATAATACATAAATAATAGAATTCGTCTATGATGATATACTTTTAAATTGGTTTCAACGAACAGCTAATGATTATAAAACATAGACATGCTAGTATAAGATACAGTAGACAAGGATATATATGTTTATAACAATAACGAATAACATAATAAATAAATATTTCTTCCTATTTTTTTGTTTATTGTTTTTTATACGCTAGTATATCGACCCTCAAACGTTATATATGGCTAAGCTAGTTTGTTCATATATTTTCAACAAGTATATTTTTCTTTGTAGTTTAAATAAATAAATATTCGGGCTTATTTGGCCTAGAAACGAAAGTATAAAATGAAAAATTTAATAATATATTATTTCTTTGATCGATGTTTAGCTGAACTGCCTTCTCAATTTGCTACTTGTTACTGAGCTGGCCTTGGTTTGTTTCGGGGTTATGTTTACATTTTGAAACTAACCTTCAAATATAACTTTACCGTTCTAATCCATTGGCATATAAACATATATGGTTTTTTCCATTGACTAATTTTTTGGAAGGCATACAATTACAGATTTATTTATTTCTTGCCTGGTAAGTTAGATAGCGATCGTCTATCGACCTCAGATAAGATTATATGTTTCTACGGTGATAGAAGCTATTCCGTTCTTGTACTAGCCTATGAACAAATTTATTTTGTATTTTGAGGGCTGTACGATCATTGGTACGTCACAAAAAAGTCCCTCTAAATTGAGTCGGCGGGTTTATGATACAGGAACAGGATCTATGAGCGCGCAGGCTCGATTTACTCAAGTACCAAATGATTGACTCGGTATCTGCTATCTTACGTAGCTGGTCTCAATTAACTGAGCAAATTTTTGGTTCATCGAACACAAAACGGGTTCAAAGTGCCCTAGATGGTGCGCAGACTCATCCGGTGCAACTTAAGGTGATAAGGTACCCCTTAATGGCACGCAGGCCATTGGTAGTAACCTTTAGGAGTGAGGTCTGTCCCTCTAGTCTCCTATGAATTAGATAGAGTCAAGCTGATTTTTTCAGGTTGATCTCTTTACAAAGGTGAGTGTAAATGATACAGTGATACATTTACCTCAAAGTATAGATTTTTGGCATTTCGCCATGCAATGCAATGTTTAAAACATAGATGTGACTTCAACAGTTAGTCGACATCGAGTAGCTAATTTCCGGCTACTTTTCCTTCGAGCAATCATGTGTACTGAGTTGATGTTTTCATTAGATACCGCCTGTCCTGGATGACTCTTACACAAAAATGGACATAGAACGTTTATAACATTTAAATTTGGCTAACTTTACATTAATCAGTAGGTATTATATGCTTAAATTTGGTACAGACTAGACAAATCGATTCTTTTCCATAATTTTGAACTATGACTTCATATCTTTGAGGTTATGGGTCGATATCTAATTCTTTTTCCATGCAATAACATAAAATAGACATATTATAATAAACATAAAATTATTTTTGGTTTTTCTCATTGGTTTTTTACTTGATATACACTTATAAATACTATATTACCTCGAACAATTTTACAATTTTTGGCATTTGTGAAGTTGGTACCTCTGCTTAATATCTACTTTTGCTTACAGCTGGCTATCGATTTTTATGATCTCGAAGCAATTTCCTGTATTTTCAGGCTAAATGCATAACTTAATATCATCAATATTTCATTTAATAATATTTATAATTTGTGCACAGATTCTTAATTGGACAAATTTATCCGGCTTCATTTTTAATTATAATTTTCTTTTCCAGGTCTGTAACAATGTCCATGGAGCTTTGTTTTGGTTTGAGTTGGAACTCGACCTTGCCTCGTGGTGGACAAAATATCATAATATTTACACGGTGAGTATTACAGGCATAAAAAATTGTTTACTTTCATTATCATCTCTAGTTGGATTGATGCCTACTTATCTTGCTAACCACTAATGTTTATTTATCCTTTCATTACGCTTGTTTACAATCCGTAGCTGTTGTACCTTTTTCTTAGGTTAGCTAGGCTGATACTGCGACTGGATCTGTGTTGACGATCTAAAATTGATAATTTAATTTTGTTTGCATACTAAATAAACTGGTGAATTTAGATGATGCTTTCGGTTCGGCCGTGATGCTTTAAGTATTTATTGAATGTTCTCATAACCTTAACAGTGATTGCATTGGTTACATGAAATAGGTTAGGTGCTATGCGTACTATGACAGATTTTGATTATGACTAGGGAATTAAAGATATTTATTTTATGGCTATTGTTGTTTAATGTTGTTCCTGTGTTGTTGCAGGTTGTCTACTGTGGATGGTGCTGTCTTGTTGACGGTTTCTGTACATCGGGCGGGCGTCAAATGCAAATTCCGAGAGGTAAGTTGATGTGTTTTTATTGACAATTTATTTGATGATATTGTGTATTGTTCAGATTCGGTGATATGGTTTAATGTTGCTCGCATTCTCCCACCATGTGGAGGGATTGGGTTCGTAGTCGGTTATTTGTACGGTGTTATGGTCGGAAATGCCGGTTACTTTGTGAGGTCCCGAGTAAAGTTCGAAGAATTTTTTGGTTACTTTTCCCAAAGCGTCGGACAGACGATGTGTTTTCACGAGTACCTCATCTCCTATCTGGTATGTGAATTGTTTAGACGATCGATCGTGATACTTCTTTCGTTGTTCGGCGGCTTTTTCTAGATTCTTCTTTACTAGGTGAATTATGTTGAGGTTAGGTGTATCGGGCGGTCGAGGAAACGGTATAAGTAGTTCTATGAAAGATGGGTTTGGGCTTCCGAATAAAATTTCATAAGGAGTGAATCCTGTACTCTCGTTGACGCAGTTGTTAAGACATTGTTCCAAAAAGGGTAAATATTTAGTCCATTTGCGGTGATCCCTCTTACAATATGCGCGCATGAAGCGAGATATCTCAGCCATTTTTCTCTCTACCGGGTTTGCGCTCGGGGTGTATGTGGAGGTGCGTGAATACAAAATACCTGCCTGGTTTAGTACCTCCTTCCATTTTTTGCTGCAAAAGTAGGTAGCGTTATCCGATAGTATTCTGGTGGGTTTTCCTATTTCATTACACCATCTTTCGGTGATACATTTGGCTAACTTCTCGCCGGTTATTTTCCCGATGGGGCATAGCATAGTGTACTTAGAAAATACACAGGTTAATGCGAAGATGAATCTTTTTTGATATGCTGCCATTGGTAATGGTCCGTAGATATCTGTGGAAATTAATTCATTCGGTTTGTCTGGAATTATTGCTATCATTTTTCCTCGTATGTGATATTTGCTATGTTTAGTTTTTTGGCATACATCACAGGCTCGGACGACTCTAATAACCTTTCTATTTAAACCCTTGAAATAGCAACAGGTTTTGAGGGCGTTCTGGGTTTTTCGGATTCCGAAATGACCTATTCTCTCGTGGGCTTCTTTGATGAGGTCAGTCTCTAGGTTAGTTGGTATAACGAGTCTCCAATGTTGTGTGTGTTTGTTGGCTCGATAAAATAGCAAATTCTCAAACATGAGGTAGTGATCACGATAGGGTTGGTGATCGCTTAGAGGGTTGCTTATCTCCTGGACAATTTGTTGTACGGTAGGATCGTTTGATTGTTCTTGAATTATGCGATTTGAAGTTAATAGATTTGTTGAGATTAAAGGGGATATGTCAGTTGGTAGCCGTATCGGTTGGTCAGCTTCTATATCATAACTGTGGAATGTTACATCTTGGCAATGGGTCGCGTCCACTTCTCGTGAGAGGAAATCGGCAGTTAGGTTTCTTTTTCCTGGTAGATGGGTTAAATCCAAATCGAATTCCTGTAGTAGAAGGAACCAGCGGGAGAGGCGGTTGTTGGATAATTTCGCAGTCTTGAAAAAGGTGAGTGCTTTGTGGTCGGTGTTTATGTAGATTTTGTGCCCGATTAGTAGGGTTCTGTATTTGGAGCACACTTCGACGATACTGAGCAATTCCTTTTCGGTGACCGAATATCTACGTTGTGCGGCGTTCATTGTTTTACTAAAGAATGCAATGACGGCCTTCTCTCCGTCTTTGTCTTTCTGGAAGATTTCGGCGCCGAGCGCGTAGTCGGAGGCATCAACGTTGATATAAAAGGGTTGTCCCATATCAGGGTGTTTCAGCACTACAGTGTTCAGGAAAGCTTCTTTCAACTCTTCGAAAACCTTTTCTTCTTGCTCGCCCCATTTCCATGGTTTGCTGGATGATAGCGCATGGCTAAGCTGAGCTGTATAATGTGACATACGAGCGTTGAATTTTCTATAAAATTGGAGAAAACCAATGAAGCGTTGGAGCTGTTTTCTGTTATTGGGGGATGGAAATTCTCTTATTGCTTTCAGTTTCTCTGAATCTTGACTGATCCCTTCTGGAGTGATAATGTGTCCTAGATAGGTTACTTTGTCGGCGAAAAATTTACACTTAGATAATTTGAGCTTCATGCCGCATTGGTTGAGGCGAGTAAATATTATGTTTAGATGTTGGCTATGTTCCTGGACGTTTGTGGAAGATATTATCCCGTCATCCACATAAAGCGTACAAAAATCAGTAATATCTTCTCCCAGTGATTGTCTCAAACATCTTATAAAGACGGACATGGCATTTCGGATACCGAATGCAAGCCGGGTGAATCTCAAATTTCTACCATTGAACAGAAAGGAAAGGTAGTCCCTCGATTCTTCAGCAATTTCTACCTGCCAGTATCCTGCACTCAAGTCGACTGTGGAATATACCATTTTTCCATGGAATGTCTGGAGTACTTGATCAATCTGTGCGGGTGATTCTCGGTCATCGTCCAGTATGGCATTTAGCTGTCGGGCGTCCAGACACAATCGGGTAGTTCCATCTTTTTTGGCAACACATGTAATTGGCAAACTGTAATGTGAAGTGGAGGGCTCGATAATCTTTAGTTCCTCCATCCGAGCTATTTCGGCTGCGGCGGCTTGTCGATGCGCAAAGGGAATGGGATAGGATTTTTTGAAGTAGTGCTCATGGGGCTTCACCTTCAGCTTACATTGGAAATGGTTAGCCAATCCAGGTTGTTCCGAGAATACATCTCTGTTACGGAGAAAGACTTGTTTTACCTCTTCTCTGAGTTCGGGTTCCCATTCGGATTTGTTGCTGATGGTGAATAATAAATTTTTTAATAATTCCTCAGTACAGTCCTTTGTTTTATCTAGGTTTGTTGTTGAGGAAGGTATTTGTAGAGCTGCTATATTACTCAACGACTCTTCTATATTTTGGATATCCCAGTCATCTTGCTCGGATCGATTATCTACATCACAGGACATGGTTTCCGCTATTTTGGACTTACCCTCTAATCTTAATGAGGTGGCTATGATGGCATCTTTGGTTTCGGAGATTAATGACAGTTTAAGTTGTTTGAAATTTATTATGGCTTTATAGTGATTTAAAAAATCAGCTCCAATAATTATATGTGGTCCGTTCACAGGTAACACGAGGAAAGAGTGCGGAAACATTTGCTGCTCAATCTGGATTTCGAGGAGACACTGGGTCGTTACTCTAATGCGACGTCCTGGATTGATACCTGACAGGTAAGTTGACGAGAGAGGTAGTGTAGCGATTTCAGTTGTACTTTTTATTTGATTGTATAAGTCGTTCTGTATCAAGCTACATTGAGAACCGGTGTCGATCAATGCGCGGAGGTTTAATGATGCTAGCTGGATGGTAATGTATGTTTGATAACACGCATTTATTTTCTGCGGTAGGTTATCAGTTTCTTCTATCAGCGCTTCTGGAATGTCGTCTCGGAAATTTATACAGCAGTTGACCTCTTCTTCTAATCCGGTACTGGCAATCTCGAGGGGTAGATGGGTTTGAAGGGATTGGTCGTTGTTAGCCAATTGACGGGGTTTATACCTCACGTGCTTCGGGTGACGATGCTGATAACATAGTCGTCGCCTGTCCTGGTTTCGCGCTGCTAACATATTGGCCGGTCTGGAATTCACATGTGTTAACAGTGCTTGAAGACAGGCACGGTCGCCTAGTCAGGAGTTCGGTGAATTACTCTGGTTGCTAGGTCCGGGTTTGCTAACTTGGCCTCCAGAAGCTTCTTTATACTGCGGTTTCTGCTGTGTCCGGTCGGCGTTTATTACGTTCTCCCTTCGATGTTGTTGGTTTGGGTTGTTGTTATTTGAGCGCCGTTGAATTTGGTCTCGTCCGTCGTAATGAGACGGGTTATTATAAGTGGAGTTGAAGTTTCTTTGGTTGTTGTTATATGTTTGTGGTGGGCGATTTGGATTACGATGTCCGTGGCTAGATGAAGTGACTTGGTACTCTTCTCTGTTGTCGGGTTTGCGATGGGGTGCGTAGTTCGGTGAGACGGTGGCAAGCGGATGTTGATTGGGAGCGTGGTCATTCTGGCGGAAGTCGCTCTGTCTATTTCGACCTTGGGGCTTGTCATCCACGGTCTGTAGACAATGTAGATAATTTTCCAGCTCTTTGAAGCTGGTAACTTGGTGGGTGGCCAATGCGAGTCGTATGTATCTCGGCATTTTATCTATGATTAATCTTACCAGCACGGGTTCGGGTACTGAATTATCAAGCTGCGTATTCAAATACCGGAGCCGGGTGATGAAGGTGGTGTAGGAGTTATCCACACGTACGTCATACTGACTAGAGACAATTTCTGCCAACAAACCTTGTTGTCTCCCTGCACTCCAATACTTCTCTAGGAAAACTTTTTCGAATTCTTCGAACGTCTTTATCTCCTGGGCACAGTTGTGGAAAAACAATAGTGGTTCACCCGACAGAAGAGCGGTTAGTTTGAGACGCCATATTGGCCAGGGGGTAGGTACTAGTTGGTGTATGGATTTAAGCTGGTTTATGAAAGGTTTCGGCTGTATGGACTGTGGCGTATTGTCAAATTTTTCCAGATTGTTGACGAGGGATAACATGCTAGAATTGTCGGCAGGTATGCAACTACCATTCAAGTTCGGTGCCAAAGTCATTCGGGATTCCAGATGCATGATTTTAGAATCTGTGGCGGCCATTTTCCTTTCGAACTGGGTTTTTTGCTCTTGAATGCCATCCTGCATGGAATTAACCGTGTCGCTAAGATTTTTCTGTTGATCCGATAGGTGGTCTATTCGGCTCTCTAGGGTTAACTGGTTCTCTGCATTTTGTTCAATTTTAAGACTAACCAGATCCACGGAGGTGCTCACGGCTCGAATAGCAGTTTTAAGCTCTTGTTCTAAGTGCTGGCGTCCACTTTCGCACTTAGTGTGATGATTTTTTAGTTCAGCTTGTAAATGTGCTCGGGTCTGTTCCTCGGTCACCTTTATTTGGTCAACTATTTTCTCCGTCATCCGCTTTTCTAGCTTTTGGGTTTCGTTGGTTATGTCAACCCGCAAGTTTGTGTTCAATTCGGTAAGTTTGCTCTCCATATTTAGGGACATCTCATCCATCCGGGTGTTGAGATCGTCGGTGATTTTAGCTTTAATTTCTTGGGCTTGTTCAGCAATCTTCTGGTCGACCTGTCCTAGGATGGCTGTAGTTTTGCTCTCCATGCAAGCTAATAATTGCCGGAACTCTTCTCTCCGTTCTTCTCTGTCTCTATCTCTCTCTTCCTGGCGTATTTTTTGGTCCATTGCTCTCTCTTCCTGATGTTCTTTTCGGTCCTTCTTCCGCCGTTCGTCGATCTCAAATATCAACTGTTCGTTTGTAGCAAGGGTGCTATTTGCCAGTGCTATTGATAGAGGTCCGCGAGTATCCTCAAATAATGTTTTTTCTTTATTTGCAGGTATCGAAGGAGCGGCATATGGAGGTGAAGCGGTTGGTACATCCTGGAGCTCGAGCTGGGTGGACGAATGCTGGCCCAGGTTATTGGTGTTGAAACCCATGGAGGATATGCTGCCGGGCTCGCGACTCCTTGGGGTCTCTGCCTCGTCGTCCACTGGAGTGGGAGTGCTGGATGGAGCGTCGTCGACTATTGCCGCATCCGCCTGTGCGCTGGGTTCTGAGGGTAGTGCTACTGGGTACGAGACATCCGAATTGGGGTTGGAGTCTTCCATGGTGAAGTGGCAGATTCTTGGCTGACAGCGTGGAAGTTCGAGTGACAGTTCGGTAGTGTGTGAGCAGACAAGCGAATCGATGCTAATTTGCTTAAAATTAGATAAGTGATGAGATAAGTGAACAACAAATATTTATCACAGTGATTAGTGTCGCGAGATGACTAGAGGATAATTCAGTGCACGTTGACCTTCAATTGTTCGAGGTAAACATATAAACATTAAAAATTAACAATAAAAATAGGACATATAGTACTAACATATAGAAATTTCTTGTGAGGTAGGATACGAAACCTTCTTGTTTTATAATTTTCGTGTGGTTTAGTCCACATACAAAATTGATCTGTTCAATCTCAAGTTCGTTCTTTCTCTCCCCTAAAAATTCATCACTAGTTGACAAATCTTTTACCCGCATTGATCATACAGGGCACGGCTTATTAATAATTGGGGTTCTGTGTCCCTCTAGTTTGATTAGGATTGTTATGATGAATATTCAGGCTAAGTTTGACAAGTTGGGATTGATCCAAAGTTTGAAAAAATTTCTGGGTACTAGTGAAATAATTATGTAATCTAATGGTGTAGCTGTACATGCCTAGGGGTCTCATCAGAGGCTAACACAGTTGGGCGCCATGTGTCAAGTTCTGCTCCTGGGAGGGGCATGAACATGCACTAAAATTGATAATTATAAACACTTACCAATTAAACCAAAACTACAATCATAAATCATGGGCAATATTCCTCAACGTTTAATGCCCCACTGTTTTGTTCCGTAGAAAGAAGAGGACGCAAAATGAATAAGTGATTTACGATTAGAATAGTCTGATTAAATAAGATAATTAAACGGTTGTAATATTTGAGGTTATGATTCAATGATAGATATTTGTAGGTTAGATCGGTTGATGTTTGTTTAATCGAATTGTCGATATCACTTAAGTCGATGTATTGAAGCAGAATGACTAATATATGGATGGGACAGATTGAAAAAGTTAATTCGCACAGCAGAGGGTTTGACGGTCTACAAAGGTAGCCGAAGTAAGGGATCTGAGACTCTAACTTAATATGGTAGGTGGCTATAATATAGTGAGGTGGAATTAAATTCACTTTAATAATAAAATACAGTGCAACTTGAATCTGCTGAAAATAAATCCTGTTGTCACTATGATCCAACAGAGATAGTAACTTTGGAGTGAACCTTTTCTCCAAGTGATGACCAATATATCCAGAATCCAATACTTGTGCCGTAATTTGGAAAGATATTAGACCGTATGAAACAACAGGTAGAATGGCAAATCCATGCGAACCAGGTCTCTGATAAATACTATAGGTTATGTAGCGAAGTGCTGGACCAAAATAGTAAATATTTCGAGCACCGAGTTTAATTCTAACGTTGTCTATACGATCTATTACCTCTCTTTTCAACGTTGATCGGCTGATGATGCGGGATTCACTTCACCTCGGTGTAGCAGGCCGGTGGGAGTCGATTTACTATTTGATTCTGTGGGATACTCCCAATGACAGAATTTATTACTTGATAAGAAAAACGACCACCACTTACCACCAGAATAGATAATAGTCTAATGATAGATACTATACTCGCTACTGTCTGACTATTGCAAAACAGGACGTGTCCTGAATGATCAATGTGTGTCAGTCGAGAAAGAACGAATTTGGAGGTAAAATGAAGTAAATCCAGTTTAACAAAACGGTAATATGGATATATTCTGATAGATAAACTGTTACAGCAAATATGGAATAAATTAATGAACAAATTATGTGAATAATAATTTTCGATAGATACAAAATAAATATTGGTTGATAGTAGATTTGAATCTTTAATTTATAAATATTATATAGAAAGTTCGGTATTCTTCAATTAAACAAAATGAAATGGATAATAGCCCTTAGGAAAGGGTCATAAACTGAACTAGTTAAACAAGAAAAAACAAGTTAATATGAAATAGTGATTCAGAAAATAGAATAAATTAACAATTGAAATTATTCTCAGGGTGTGGTTTCGCCTAAGGAAAATAGACCTTTTAGCTAAGTACAGCGTGGATAGTTAAATGTATTTAATATTATAAAAATTAATTATGATAAGTTTTTGTACCCTTAAAACTATAGTCATGACTTTTCTAACTGAACGAATTTATGCGCTGTACAATTTTCGCAGATTTATGGGGATCCCCTTTTATATTCGACAACTTACGTAGACTTTTGTTTCCGTTTTTTGGTTTTTCGAAATATATTCGGCCGTAGAATATATCGTTCCGGCTGGGTCCTTCCACGTGGCGAAAAATGTTGAACAGACTTCACTGATATAATTTAGGGGTTTATTTAAATGAAATTTAAAATCTTGATATCACAATTATTATAGGAACTTTGGAACAACTTTTTAAAAAACAGAAAACGAAGATTAAGTTACATGAAACAGAAATTAAAGCTTTTAAACAATTAGGTACGTGGACTAGGTCTGCATCCTACCGATGATCCTTGCAAAATGGCCTCGAGTCTTCCTCTTCCAATTTTCACTTCAATTTCTTCTCCAAATTTTATCTTGCCAAATTTACATATTAATTCGGGATTGGTCCGATCCTGTGACGTAACCAATACGCCGAATGGGGGTGTCACTGTGTCCAACTTTAAAGCTTTAAATATGGTGAAATTCCTGGTTCGAAGTTGTTCCAAATTATTATATAGTTTTTTTATAATTATAATAATACATAAATAATAGAATTCGTCTATGATGATATACTTTTAAATTGGTTTCAACGAACAGCTAATGATTATAAAACATAGACATGCTAGTATAAGATACAGTAGACAAAGATATATATGTTTATAACAATAACGAATAACATAATAAATAAATATTTCTTCCTATTTTTTTGTTTATTGTTTTTTATACGCTAGAGTACTTACGCGTTCCCAAAACCAAAATTCAAAAACGCCAAAACCAAAAACCCCAGTTCTTCAAACTACTTTAGCTGAAAAAGTTGCTCAACTACAAAGTAGCCACACTAATTTAAAAAACCAATTAGAAGTAACTTTAAAAACGTCTGAGGAAGAAAGGTTAGGGATGGTAGAAGAAATTAAATCTTTGGAACTGATTATAAAATTACAAGATGAAGACCATAAAAAAGAAATACTAAATCTGAAAAATCAATGTAGTCTAATGTCGGAGGAAATAAAGAAACTAAAATCTAAATTTGATAATACTAAATGTATGATAGAACCTCCGTCCAAATGCAAAAAAATAGAATCTAACCTAAATGATGGGAAATGCTCTGAAAATGGTCGAAATAAAACGTACAGTGAGGTTTTGAAGACAGCAACCAAAAATATAGCTGAGGGAAATAAAGATAGGAAAGGGAGAGTTCTGCTACTGACGTCCAGTCATGGACGTGATTGCAGTGATCTCCTTGATAAAAGATTAAAAAATAAATTTGATGTCCAATGTTTTTTCAAGCCAAGTGCATCAATTAATGCAGTTGTAGAGTCAGCTAGGGAACAAACTAAAGACTTTGATGAAAATGACTATCTAATTGTACTGGGTGGCTCAAATAATATAAATGAACCTAACTTGAATCATCTTCCTCAAGTAACAGAAAAAATCAAGGAAATTGTGCCACTCAGCAAAAAAACAAACTTAATAATAAGTACTATTCCTAATAGGTTTGATAGGCCAGAATTAAATGAAGCAATCAATTCGACAAACAAATCAATCCATAATACAATCAACAGCCTAAAAAATAAGAATTCTAAACAACTGGGGATTTGTTTTCTAAATGAAAGGCTGAAAAGACATAACTTCACTAATCATGGGTTGCATCTAAATCGATCTGGCAAAGTAATCTTTTGTAATAGATTGGCAGAGCTGATTGAAAGCCGTTTGCAATCCTCTGGTTTAAAAACAGTCAAAAAAACAAATAACGATTTTTTAGTAAATTGGCTCAAAACAGGGAAAGGGAAATAGCTACAAATGCTAGAGATAGAGTAGCACAAGATGGTAAGGTTTTTAGTATTTATCATCAAAATATTCAGTATCTTCGCAACAAAATTGACAGATTAGAAGTATTTCTTAAACAGGAGGATCCTGACATTGTTATTTTCACAGAGCATGGCTTAAAAATAAAGGAAATAAATCAAGTTAGGATTCCAGGCTATTCACTGAGATCAGAATTTTGTAGAATAGCTCATAGAAGTGGTGGTGTATGTATATTCACTAGCAATGCTAAACATACCCAAACTTATGAACTGGATTTTGTTAAGAGATTTTCTGTTGAGATGGATTTAGAGGTGACGGGACTAAGGTTAAAAATTGATGATCGATTTGAGGTAGTAGTGTTAGGTATCTATAGGTCACCAAATGGAGACTGGCAAAAATTTTGTGAGCTGCTCCATACACTTTTGGAAATTACAACCGCTCGTTTCACAAATGTTATAGTAGTAGGAGATTTCAATACCGATTTTGCCAGGCAGGATAAAATGACAGAGGATATTAGAGATATTATTAATATGAATAATTTAGAAATTAAGGTCCACGAATATACAAGAGTAACTCGAACTTCACAGACAATTATTGATAATATCCTCACAAATATAGAAGGTTGTAATGTCAGGTTAGGTAGCTCAGATCTATCAGATCATAACTATCAAATTTTAGATGTTAAGTTGCAGGGCCAGAATCCAAGCAGAAAAAAAACTTTTGTGAAAGAAATTCAGCAATATGAGCTAGGAAATATAAATTGTTTGAAGCAGGAACTGCTTCAAGAAAATTGGAGTAGTGTTTATAACAGTTGTAACCTAAATTACAAATATAAGCAATTCATTGATACTCTAAGATTTCACATTAGTGTATGCTGTCCAATAAAAAAAGTCAAAGTAAAAAGTAAATTAAACAAAGTAGATGAATGGATAACTGAAGATATCCTTACTCAAAGAAATATTGTTAGGGAAGCTTATGAGGAATTTAAATTAGTGAGGGATGTTCCGAGTGAGGTCAAATACAAATGTCTAAAGAAAAACTATGCAAAAGAAGTGAGGAAAGCTAAGTGTAAGAAAACAGCTGAAATATTAACAACTAGTACCAATTTTAACTCTGCTGTTTGGGAGGTAATTAATAGAAATAGGAGAGCAGCTCAAAAGATACAGTTACTAATGTCCCTAGGATAATCGATGAACATGGAAATTATATGGATGATAGTATAGACATTTGTAACTTTTTCAATAAATATTATCAACAGGTTGCATATAATCTCCAAAAGTCACTGAACACTAATACTTATAATACAACTACATTAAATGCTGAGCCAATTGAAAAGGTATTTAAATTTCATCCATTATCAAGAGATGAGTTGTCAAGAATAATAAAAAATTTGAATAACAAAAAAACAGTAGGATTGGATGGGGTCTCAAGCAAAATTTTAAAAGAATGTGAAAATGAATTACTGGACCCTTTATTGCATCTCCTTAATACTTCACTAGAGCAGGGTATTTTCCCTGATGATCTGAAACAAGGAAAAATTTTGCCAATTTTCAAGAGCGGTGATTCTGAAAGAGTTGAAAATTATAGACCCATTAGTATTCTAAATGTAATAAGTAAAATTTTTGAAAGAGTAGTTTTAAATAGGTTATTGATGCACCTGGAAGAAATTAATTTCATATGTGATGAACAGCATGGGTTCCAGAAAGGGAAATCTACTAAGACTGCAATAGTATCCCTTGTTGAAAGACTAATAGATATAATAGATTCAGGTGAGAAGGCAGCCGCAATATTTCTTGATTTATCCAAAGCTTTTGATTGTGTGAACCATAGAATATTATTGGAAATACTAAAAACTGTAGGTGTGAATGGTATAGAACTAAAATGGTTTGAATCATATCTCATAGGTAGAAACCAGTGTGTTGAGCTTACCAAGGTGGATGGGAATGAAATAGTAAAAATTAAATCTCAAAAACTGGAGGTCCAGGCTGGAGTACCTCAAGGCTCAATTCTGGGTCCCTTACTGTTTCTGTTGTATGTGAACCAATTACCAAAAGAGTTAAAAGATCACAGAGCTCTGTTGTTTGCTGATGACACATCGCTTATCTTTAACAATTATTTATTAGATAGTCTAGAAATAAATGCTTTTACTGGAGTACAGTCAATTGTCCAATTCTTGAAGCAAAGGCAATTAACAATAAATAGTAAGAAATGTCAATTCCTACAATTCAAAAGTAAATATAATTCAGTAGAGGATAGAGAAATAAATGTGTTTGTAGAGGAAAATGAATTAGACCAAGAAGAGAAAGTAGCATTCTTGGGAATTTTATTGGACAGGAAATTAACATGGCATCCTTACATTGAGAGGATATGTAATAAGATATCATCTGGGGTATTTGTCCTGCGGCAGCTTGCTAGGCTGAATGATAAAAAACTACTGTTAACTGCTTACCATGGACTTATACTATCTCATATTAGGTATGCTATTTTAGTATGGGGTAATTCATCTCAACAAAATATGGACAGAGTGTTTAAGATTCAAAAGAAGGCACTCAGATGTATAGAGAAAGTGAATAGGTTAGACTCTTGTAGGCCTTTATTTAAAAAGCTTGGTCTATTAACTGTGCCATCTTTGTATGTATATGAAGTTGTAATGCATGTGAAAAAGAGTGGTGTGATCCAGAATTCAGATGTTCATGAGTATAATACGCGAAAAAGAGCAGATTATCATATAATGGGTCACAATAGTAGGTTATTTGAACAAAAACCAGATTATATTGGTAGGAAATTTTATAACAAGCTACCTCAAATCTTGAAAAGTAATGATGATTTGAAGATTTTCAAAAAACAAATGAAAAATATTTAGTTGATAAAGCTTTTTATAGTGTACAAGAATTCCTTTCAAACCTAAACTAGGTTGAACTACTTAGTGTTAGAATTATTATGTAATAACATGACTTGTCTTATACTCCATGACTGGAGTCTTTAGGACGTAATCTTAAAAAAAAAAAAAAAAAAAAAAAAAAAAAACTGTTCATTATTGTTTAAAATAATCATTATATTTTATTCATCAAGGAAAAATATTCTTGAATGATCTAATAGAATATTTTCCAGATTGAATTTAAGTATGTTTTCAATTGATTATTATTTATTTTTGCATTGTTGAAGAACGATCTGGGAACGTTGCGGAGCTAGAAAAGGATAGCTCCATCTGCTTTGTTGGATGATAGACAAGGATAGCAACGCCAATGTTGATCAGGTACTGCCATTATAACGAAGACCTCACTATTTGCTTGAATCCTATCAGAATTAAGTGATTGAGATAGAGATTTGAAAGAATCAAAGTTAATTTTGAAATAAGAACTCACACTTAAAAGTAAAGAGACTTCTCCACTAACCTTTGAGTCATGAAGTAGGGTAGCCTAACCTTCGTCTTGAAGTTCAAACAGTTGTACATTTATTTCACTAACCACTGAATTATCACTGTTGTAATATTGCACTAATTAACTTCGGTTCTAAATTCACTAATAAAATTCCGGACGTAACAACATAGGCTTCACTATAAGAACTGTTGAAGGCTTCACTCTATAGAAGGTATTCCAATGTTCGTCTATGAGAATGACGCTGAAATTTTATAATCTGAAACAAAAAACTTCATAAGTTTAACTGAAAAAAAACTATCCAGTATAAAGAAATGATTGTGAAATAGTATATTTCGCACCTAGAGCAGAAAATGAGATTTTTCTGGTTCCAAATCGGTTTTCAAGTCCAAGGCCGTAGGCCGAGGACTAGAAAAGATTGAGAGTGCAACATCAAAATCAGTTGAAAATGTAGCTGCAACTTCATAATCTGAATTTTTTAGTTCAACTGTGAAACACAACATTGAAAAGAAAATTCATCATATAGTAAAATTATAAGAAGGTGATGATCAATATGATGCAATGGTAATGGTACAATATATGACTATTATAATCCCAAAAAATGCCTGACATAACATTCAAGACAACATATAAGTGACTAGAATGCAATAAATAACATAATTCCAACACATTCCTGACATAATGTTCAAGACATATAGTAAAAATGCATCAAGTAACCACACACAACCTGTTCAAGATGCAACATAGATCTTTCTAAGCATGCAATGAACCAGAACATATGTAAGAAACAGTGCAAAAACAAATGTTGATAAAATTCTCAACTTGTTCTAGAAGCAACAAAGATCATTCAAAGCATGCACACAGTTAACATGGAGAAAAAGAAGTCAGCTTCTGAGAAGATGGGCTGAGATGAATCTGATGCACAGGACTTGTAACAGAAACACAAGAAACAAACACAATGTAGATAAAAAACACAAATTAAAAATGTAAAATGATCACTAAACGCATGCACAGAGTGAAAATGAAGAAATAACTGAGATCTAATGTATATTTGAGAAGAGATGCTGCGATGAACCTGATACATATGGTACTTGAAAACAAATGAATTGTATAATATAAATTGTAAAATAGAATAATTTTGATATTAGTTGCTGTGCTACCAATTTCTCCTAAATCGGTTGGATAGCAAATTTTCACCTATTAACCTAAGGAAGGTTATCGGCTCCAACGTAATAGATTCTTGGTAAACTATGAATGGATCTATCGCCTATGAATGAGAAATCCAGTTTTCAGAGCAAATGAACTTATAATCTTCAGAAGAATTTTGGCAATACACTACACAAATACACAAAGAACAATATCTTACACGCTTAAGCATCTAAAGTCACTACAAGCTAAATACTTATCCAAATTTATATAGTTGAAAACAAGGCTATAGGCTTGTATACACACAAATCAAAATACACAAACTTAGACACCATAAAACTGTTCAAAACTCAATTTAAAACATTAATAATCCACTTAAACAGAAAATATTCAGAGAGCACAAAATCAGAACACACGCTGCCAGCCATTATTTTCTAGAAGAAGGAAGCCTGGCAGGCATAAAGGTACAGAGCAAACCAACTTCTAACAGTGTCGATGTCATGGACACGTCACCAAAAAAATAATAAATTACAAGTTTAGAATTCACATTTTATATTAATTTGTTCTCAATAAAACTTTATTTTGAAACTGTTATTTTAAATTTATTATCTCTATATTATCTGTTAATTCTGTTAACTCTGTTTACAGAGTTTGTTTTTTCAGTGATACCATAAACATTGTCACGTTATTCTTTATATTTAAATAACGATTAGCCTCCTGCTTGGCATCAGTCGGTAAAGCATGAGATTTAATACAATTAGGTCGTGGTTTTCTAATAGTATTCAGTCTTAAAAAATCTTGATAGGCCTAGATATGGGCTTCTCCAATAACTCTTGTAATTCAATAAATAATAAATATATATATAAATGATACTTATATTATAGTGTTGAGGAATAAAAAATAAATTGCACACCATGAAAAAGTCATACATATATTACATAAATAATGCAAAGATCAATCGAGGCAAAAAATATATATAGAGCGATAAAAAAAAATAATATAAAAAATAGAACAATAATTGAAATCAATAAAAATATCACAGGCTAACTTTATATTCTAGATTTATGGCACGAATCATTACCATGTGCCTTTATCTTAAAATCATATGCATTCTGTTGCATGTAGCTGCGATATGCACTTGCTAATACTTGTCGACTTGGATAATTCAATCAAAAATATGTGCTCTAAGATCAGCTTGATAAATTAGCCACTAATAATCCAAATATATTTATATATTAAAATCTCTAGTATTTAGTAGATTTATTTGTATCGAATATATATTTTTATCTCAGGGTGCAAGATTCGGCACCTGACGGAATAGGTAGAGCCATTCATCTAGTGAATTAGAACTATAATAAATTATCGCAAATTGTATTGCAAAAAATTAAATATTGTATGCATATATTTGATAGCCTAGATTTCGTACTTCTTTGATTAAATAGAAATTTCTAAAATATTGATCTATATTTTTCTTTCAATTAAATACCTTTAATACTAATTTTTACTTGCGCAAGTATTACTCTTATTAATTTCTCAATTTATAAAAAACCTTTCGGCGAGCTAGCTTTGATCATCAGATTAATTCGAAGCACTAGGGCGCCCATCACTAAATTCAAATTTAATCACTCACGTGTCGAAAATCTTCTTGTAAGCCGCCGATGTCGATCCAACTCCATGTGGTCCGGGAATATGGTAGCCGGAATCGTCTCCTCCAAGGGGTTATAAATTTAATTAAAAATGAAAATGACTTCTGCTTCACAATAGCATCACGAAGTCTTTTAAGAAATTAAATAATTTACTTTAACTTTAACTTTTACAAAATCATTATCAAGGTACTACGCTCTAAAATATTTGGGGTCCTCTTATGGTGGCATTTGGCTGGCGAGTGCTGGTTCTTCCTTTTCAAGTTTTACAGATCCTCTTTCCGACTTTCAAATTAGCATAAAATTTAAATATCTCAATCCTCCGCCATTAAATTCAAATAGATCTTACAAAAAATGCCAAAATATTGCTTAGATTATATGATTAATAATTTCTTTGCATTCGAGCCATATTGATAACATAGATTACACAAACTTATAATACAAAAACTAGTATATTTATATAAATATATATAAATATTTTGAATTGGCCTACAGTTGCCGCCTATTAACTGCCGTTTTACTATTGGTGCATGCAAATTTTATTCAGTATTCATGCGCCTGGTAACTCTTATTTCCTGAATACATTAAATTATTTTTATTTGGTTTTTTATTTATGCTCTTTGCATGCTAGTTAATATTCTATACATTAATATTAATTCCATGCTACCTAATAATTAGCCACGTGGACGGGTGTTTTTTCACATTGCACACCATCCGAATGCAATAAAGCTCTGCCAAGGGGTTTTGGTCAGATTCTACGTTCTTCGGTTTGATCGATCTCTATGTCACCGATCCGTGAATACATCTACATAACCTCAATCTTCAAATATTTTATAAATAATCTATTTATGAGCAATAAACTTCCTTCAAATCCTTTTTAGGTTCTTGTACCATTTAGCCAGAACAAGCTGATGCTATCTTATCTTGATTATTATCTGCTTGGCGATATTAGCCAATTACTTTATTTTTAGACCTATTACTATTTCTGTTAGGGCTTTTTATCTACCCAGATTTAAATATGTTACACGCGCCCCTGGGTTGAATTCAAAATATTTGAGAATCACAATGTTTTTAATGAAAACCCACCCTTCAATACATCGATATACACTATATTTTATTTATAAATTATACTCTCATACTTCTATCACAGTTTGCAGACATATTTGCTGCATCTCCTTTATACCTTTATCAAATACAATAACAAAATCTCCTCCTCAACACACATAAAATATCATAAATATAACTTCTAAACGCATTCCTCCTGACAACACTTAAAACATAGTAATTTTTAAATTCGCCGCTTGCAGGGCCGCCAACTTAACTACACACATTTCATAATTCTCATAAATGATTCCTTTTAGACAATAATTTCGATTCATAAACTTCTGGGCTTATATCTTATAGTATTTCTTAGGTCTTAATATAAATAATTTTCTATACATCAGGTACAATACTTTCTTTTGCTAATGGCTCTTTGGTTTTGGTAACTGGTATTCACTTTAAGTCTTTTCAGGTAACAAACGTGGCATAATTAAAAGTAATAAATATAAAACATATAAATAAATATATCGACATTAATAAATATAATAAATAACAATAATAAATAACTTTTTGGGTACAGTATTTCTTTTTATAAACATATGTTCAACAGACATTACATTCGTTTGATTTGGGTGGCTTTGGCCAGCTGGTCACTGGTTCTACAGAATTCGCTGTCGAGTTTCATAACTATTAACCTAACTGCTCAATTTTTTCTCTTAAAAAGGTAATTAACAAATTTTAATTTTATTATCCCCGCTTGTGTCCTTTTTTATCTGATGTATATAATTTAATTACATATTTAAAAATTGTTCTTTTCCTTATTGCAGGCTTCTAACGGCTGGAAGGAATTAAAACACTGGATTGTTGCCACGAGGTCCTATACCAATATTAAATTTATTAAGGAAGGTTAGTAATCGGTTTGATAATAATGTTTTCGTTGATTTCTTATCATATTTATTTCAAATTCTTTGCCATTGCATGTAGAAATGTTGTGATTTACTTGCATCTTCTTGCATTCTATCTGTAGATGTTGTTGTAGGCCGTTAGGTTATCTGCTATCCGTTGGTGAGGCTGTCCTAATTGATAATTTTTTTTTCATCATAAATTTAAAGCCCTTGTACCTTGTGTACTTTTTCAAACAATTCCAAACTTCATTAATTGTAGTTCCTCTCAATCCATTCCTTTTCCAATCAATCTGTACTCTTAACTCATCCTTCCTTTTATTTTCATCTAATACTCTTGATTTCGGCTCATTATAACTCATTAGGCTTGCAACAATAAACATTTTTATAATATTAAATTTCCAATTATCAATAATAGATTCTTTCAATACCAACAATACAATATTTCCCTCATATCTACAACACAGTATTTTATTAATATCACAGCCATTATTACAAACATCACACACCATATCCAAACATTTATCAACTTTTTAATAGTATTATCTCTCATATAATATCCAGTACTTTTACTTTCTTAATATAATTCCTTATTTCTCTTGATTTTATCAACCACTTTCTGTCCATCAATCTCCACAAGTAATCCATTTCCTCATTATCCAGGCATGATTCCATAGTAGTCTTATCGGTTCCATTTTAATATATTCATTCAATCCGTTTTTGTCACATTCCTTTAGCCCATTTTGCCGGTCACACCGCTGATTATCTGTTTTAAAACGTATGTGCCGCGGATGCAGGCCGTCGGCTTCCTGTCTTCCTCGGTGCCGGTCCGGTGTCCTCTTTGCCTCTTGAAGCGTGCATGCGGCTTCCATCGGCGCGCGCGGTTCCTCCTTCGTCGCTTCTTCCGCCTCCGGGCCTTACGATGCATGCTCCTCTCCCGAATGCCGTCCTCTCCGTCCTGATGTCGGCCGTCCGGTGTCCTCGGGCGCTTGCGTCTCCGGGCCTTGCGGTGGGCGCTCCTCTTGTCCGGTAGTCCGTCCTCCCTGGTGTCATCCTCTTGGTCCTCTATCCTGGGTTCATTGGGGTGCCTTGGTGGGGTCGAATGATGCGCGGGTGCGGTGGCGGACTCTTGATGCGCGGATGTGACGTGCAGACACATGGTGGCGGTCTCTGGATATGCGGGCTGCTCTTCCTGCGGTGATGGATCGTCGGCGGGGAATATAAGGCTCAAGAGGGGTTGATGTTTTCGGGCTGTTTTAATTACATGTTGAGCGGCGGTTTTTGGTGGTGATTTATCTTGTATTAACATCTGTTTTTCTAATATTTTCGGTAAACCGTTCACAAAGGTGGTATATGAGGCTGTAGTATCTTTATTTTCTCTATCTATTTTTCTGAGCTTGCGTGGGTTGTATCGGGGTTATCATGTATTCGTAATTTTTTAGCTGTAGTCTTCTCTGCGTTTGGTGGTGGGTTATCTTGTGTCTTTTGTTTATTTGATCTGGACGCATGCTCTAATGTGTAGTTTGTACTTATTTGATGAGGTGGCGGTTTGTAATTTCTATTGTAATTATTCTGAGTGTAATCATTATTTGTGTTAAATCGATCACGGCCATAATAATAATTTCTTTTGTAGGTTTGCTGTGGATAATGATTTGTTTGACAATTTTGAAAGCTTCTATTATTCCAATTATTATTGTGTTTATGATCATTTCGGTGTTCAAATTGAGGAGTAGGTCGTGAGCAATCATATGGTACTGATTCATAATTTTGGCTGTTATATTGATTAAATTTTGAGTTATGTTGATTTGGTGCGTATCTCTGGTCTGAACGGTGGTTTGATATTGCCATCACAGACTGTATGCCATATAAATGATTATCAGCTGTTTGCAATCAGTAATGGGTTGTGTGGCGAGTGCCATTCTAACTTGATACGGTAGCTTCTTTAAAATAATACTTGCTAATGCCGATTCGTTAATGGGCTCGCTCAATTGAGAATTTTTAAACTGTAGGGCAGTGACGAAAGTGGTACATGCACCGTCTAAATTAGGGTTGAAATCGCATGATATAATGTCCGCTAGCACGTCCAACTGTTTACTTCTGCTCCAATACTGTTCCAGGAAGACAGCTACAAACTCATCCAATGATGTAAATTCATGGACTCTACTCCGAAAGAACATCAGGGGTTCGCCAATCAATAAACTAGTCAAACGAAGACGCCAAAAATTCCAAGAGGTGGGTGTTAATGATTGAACTAGTTTTATCTGATCTATAAATTCTTTAGGTTGGAGATAGCGGTCTGTATTGTCAAAACGGCCTAATTCATTGAAACTGTGTAGTGAATCAAACGTTGCTATGGGAATAGGCTCTATATTCTCGTGCGGAAATTGATGTATTTGACTTTCAAGTTGTACCAACTTCTCTTGGGCCTGTTTCCAATGACTAGAAGCTTCTGTTTCATTATCTACTACTTCGGCATTTAATTCAGATGAAAATAATTGCTGTTCTCCAACGGCTGTCTCCAATGAATTAAGTTGTACTTTGTTTTGATTTATATCAGAATTTAGGTGAGCTATTTGTGTAGATTTACTATTCTGTTGTTTATTTATGGAAATAAGTTGACTATTGTTCCTGTTTGTAGCTATTTCATGAATTTGTGAAGTGTTTTGTGCTGGTAGGTTATCTATTCTTTCCGCAGTCTCCTTACCCATTCTTACCGATGTATCCTTCAGTGATTCCCGCATTTCCTTCATTTCCGCCTTTAAGTTCTTCATTACTGTGGTCATTGTTTTTTCTAAACTATTAGAAAATGACTTGATCATCCCCTCTACTATAACCCTCCTTATTGCTTCTTGGGAGACATTTAACGGTTTATTACTGTTCACAGGATTCTTGGCGGTGATTGAAGAGATCTGGGCGTTGGACTCCATCGCGCCCCCCTCAGCGTCGATCTCCGCTACTATCGCCGTCTGCAGTGTGTCTGCTACCTTACTTTGCGTGGACGAAAAGAGACTCATATTTTAAAAATGGATTAAGTGTCAAGTGTTTGTTAAAAAAGTGAAAGTTTTGGCCAACAAGGCATTAATAAGGACACAAATGAGGATAGGCCTATGGACATTACAAGCCAGGTAACCTATTTATTACTTAAGCTCTTATAATATAATAATACTATTCATTGATTTCTGACTAGCAGTTTAGGCCTATAAAATATAATAGCTCTCTCTATAAAATATATTTTCTTTTTACAATAACAATAATAAAAAATTTTCTTTAAAACATATAATTTCTCTTTATTTAAAGCTATTGATTCCCCAAAAAGTAATACAAATTTTACTTTGCCAGTTTTCCTCAAAACTCGTATAAGTTATCTATAATTTTCAATATGGTTATTGACTTAATTTCAAATAATTATTCAATGAGCTTGGCTCTCATCATCAGTCCCACGTTGGTACGACATGTCTTTGTGTCACGTTATTCTTTATATTTAAATAACGATTAGCCTCCTGCTTGGCATCAGTCGGTAAAGCATGAGATTTAATATAATTAGGTCGTGGTTTTCTAATAGTATTCAGTCTTAAAAAATCTTGATAGGCCTAGATATGGGCTTCTCCAATAACTCTTGTAATTCAATAAATAATAAATATATATATAAATGATACTTATACTATAGAGTTGAGGAATAAAAAATAAATTGCACACCATGAAAAAGTCATACATATATTACATAAATAATGCAAAGATCAATCGAGGCAAAAAATATATATAGAGCGATAAAAAATATAATATAAAAAATAGAACAATATTTGAAATCAATAAAAATATCACAGGCTAACTTTATATTCTAGATTTATGGCACGAATCATTACCATGTGCCTTTATCTTAAAATCATATGCATTCTGTTGCATGTAGCTGCGACATGCACTTGCTAATACTTGTCGACTTGGATAATTCAATCAAAAATATGTGCTCTAAGATCAGCTTGATAAATTAGCCACTAATAATCCAAATATATATTTATATATTAAAATCTCTAGTATTTAGTAGATTTATTTGTATCGAATATATATTTTTATCTCAGGGTGCAAGATTCGGCACCTGACGGAATAGGTAGAGCCATTCATCTAGTGAATTAGAACTATGATAAATTATCGCAAATTGTATTGCAAAAAATAAATATTGTATGCATACGTTGATAGCCTAGATTTCGTACTTCTTTGATTAAATAGAAATTTCTAAAATATTGATCTATATATTTTTCTTTCAATTAAATACCTTTAATACTAATTTTTACTTGCGCAAGTATTACTCTTATTAATTTCTCAATTTAAATAACCCTTTCGGCGAGCTAGCTTTGATCATCAGATTATTTCGAAGCACTAGGGCGCCCATCACTAAATTCAAATTTAAATCACTCACGTGTCGAAAATCTTCTTGTAAGCCGCCGATGTCGATCCAACTCCATGTGGTCCGGGAATATGGTAGCCGGAATCGTCTCCTCCAAGGGGTTATAAATTTAATAAAAATGAAAAATGACTTCTGCTTCACAATAGCATCACGAAGTCTTTTAAGAAATTTAATAATTTACTTTAACTTTAATTTTTACAAAATTATTAATAAGGTACTTCGCTCTAAAATATTTGGGTCCTCTTATGGTGGCATCTGGCTGGCGAGTGCTGGTTCTTCCTTCTCAAGTTTTACAGATCCTCTTTCCGACTTTCAAATTAGCATAAAATTTAATATCTCAATCCTCCGCCATTAAATTCAAATAGATCTTACAAAAAATGCCAAAATATTGCTTAGATTATATGATTAATAATTTCTTTGCATTCGAGCCATATTGATAACATAGATTACAAAATTTTTACACAAAATCTACTATACATTATATAATATATATAAATATTTTTGAATTGGCCTACAGTTGCCGCCTATTAACTGCCGTTTTACTATTGGTGCATGCAAATTTTATTAGGTATTCATGCGCCTGGTAACTCTTATTTCCTGAATACATTAAATTATTTTTATTTGGTTTTTTATTTATGCTCTTTGCATGCTAGTTAATATTCTATATATTAATATTAATTCCATGCTACCTAATAATTAGCCACGTGGACGGGTGTTTTTTCACATTGCACACCATCCGAATGCAATAAAGCTCTGCCAAGGGGTTTTGGTCAGATTCTACGTTCTTCGGTTTGATCGATCTCTAGGTCACCGATCCGTGAATACATCTACATAACCTCAATCTTCAAATATTTTATATAATAATCTATTTATGAGTAGTAAACTTCCTTCAAATCCTTTTTAAGTTCTTGTACCATTTAGCCAGAACAAGCTGATGCTATCTAATCTTGTTTATTATCTGCTTGGCGATATTAGCCAATTACTTTATTTTTAGACCTATTACTATTTCTGTTAGGGCTTTTCATCTACCCAGATTTAAATATGTTACAGCATTAACATTTAGTGATCGCGACCTAACGATCCGACCGAGCCATGCAACGTAGAATCTACCAAGCACCTTGGCAGAAATCTATTGCGGCAAAACGGATGCAATTTGTAGGAACAAAAGGTCACGTGGCTAACTATTAGATGCATGAACAAATAGTACGTATAGAAATTAACTAGCATGTAGAGGGCATATTTAAACCTAATAAAAATAATTAAATGGATCCAGGAAATAGGAGGTTACCAGCACATGAATACTGAAACAATTTGCATAAAAAAAATTTAGTATGTTGAATAAAAAATTTATTATTATTTTTTTTTTTAAATGAATTGATGAATTGTTACATTTAATTTTCACATAAAATTTCCATAAATCAAAAAATGTTCATTTCTTTCACTATTGATGCGGTTGATTTTATTGATGCAAATTTTGGAAAACAGTCCGTTAAGGCACTCAGTATGATTTTCAGTTAAGTGTGACTCCAGTGTGATGACATCAGTGTTGGGCTGATCCGAATACTCGTAGTGTTGGGCTGATCTGGATGCACGTAGTGTTGGGCTGATACTTGTAGTCGACTGATGCATATCAAACTCGATACAGGTGACATCTCAGTTAGCATTGCCTCATGCTTGTAGTAGACGGCTGCATACCAAACTCGATACAGGTGACATCTCAGTTAGCATTGCCTCATGCTTGTAGTAGACGGCTGCATTCCATACTCGATACAGAGTCACGTAAATTTTGTATGATATTTGTAATTATACAATGTACATTTCAGGCTTGAAATGACAATGTAATTCGTTTTTTGGAAAAGAGATAGACGCTGCATACAGGATTAATTTAGGTGAGGATTAATTTAGGTAAGGTTTGGTTTTTTGATATTTTCAGTGTTCAAGGTTTGGAGTTCTGCATACAGGAATAATTTAGGAGAGGATTTTTGAATCAATTCTTTCATGATACTGTGACTGTTATTCTGAATTCAAAGTTGCGAACGTGAACATGGATGGCAATTACCTCCAGGTAATGTAGTAGTGTTGAAGTTTGAGATACAAGGTCAGCAATAAGCGTTGGCATTGTCATTGGCGTATGCTTTGGTGTCGGCATTGGCATCGGCGTTGATATTGGCATTGGCATCAGCATTGGCACAGGCATTGGCATCGGCGTAGATATTGGCATTGGCATCAGCACAGGCATTGGTGTAGTTATTGGCGTAGATATTGACATCAGTGTAGATATTGTCGTAGTTATTGGCATTGATATTGGTGTAGGCATCAGCGTAGATATTGGTGTAGTTATTAGTGTAGTTATTGGTGTAGATATTGACATTGTTGTAGGCATCAGCGTAGATATTGGTGTAGACATCAGCGTGGATATTGGTGTAGTTATTGGTGTAGGTAGTGGCGTAGTTATTGGTGTTCAATTGATGAGTCATACTAGTTCGAAAATCACCCAAATGTTCTTAACACTCTTCATGGCGTTCACTTGTTGTCGATTTCGAGATTCATGTGATAATTATTTCAATGTTAATGTCTGTGCTGTACCTGTTATCTTAAAATACTTATAAACTAAAAGGAAAATTTTGATTAGGCTATCAATACAATCTAATACACATGAAAATTATTTTTAAGTATAATAATCAATATAAAATTGAAATTTGTTAACATCTTATTATACAGTCAGCAATACATAAATTGTGAAATTTGGAGACATCAATTACAAAATTTCACTAGAAAAAAAAATAATTTCATTTCCATTTATTCATTGTTCAAATATTTTATAAAAAGCAAATTATTCAATATTATTAATCATCGTTTGTTGGATACTATAGTTTATTTCGACTTTTCAATGTTCTAAACACAAACTACATTTCATGACAAAAATTTACTATCAATTATTAAACAAGAAATCATTCAAAACATCAATAATATTTTGCTTCAAAGGCAATCAATATTCATAAGTCAACAGCATCTATGGCAATCAAAATTATTAATCAACACAAAAAATATTATCTCATTACTGCCTCTCTAAGTCATAACCTCTGTTATTCCTTCTCTAGGCAATAATGGGTTTCCATCTCAAAAAACAATCACATACCAGCAAAATTCTAATCAACAAACCCCACTAAAATTCTACATACACTCCAGCATCCATTTCAAACGATAATCAATCATATCAAAATTTATAGAACAAACAGTTTTTAAAAAATTTTAGAAAAAGACATCAATTACAAAAACTTTAGAGAAATTCTAACCTTTAACTCATTTCAATTAATAATATAACAAGACGTTTTTATTTAATGAAAACATTATTACTCAAGTTAACTTCATTAATACATCTCATATATATGGCTACACAATTCATTAATACTTTCAAATTTTAAAGTTTTATTATAACAAAAGAATTTATACATAAGAATAGATTTCAGCATGTTCTAAATTGAACCATTTATTTTTTAAATAACATTAACTAGGCCTACATTATCTGAAACTTGAACTAATTGATCTTGAATCTCAACACTACTATCATCCTGCTTCAATTTGTTTTCATCTTCATGATTATCACTCAATGTTTCATGTGCATTTTTCAATAGAAGGTTTATACTAACCTGCTCTAGTCTAATGCTAGCAAATTCTTGCTTCATCTCATCAAACCTAGCATTTTGATCTTGTTTCAAATTATCAATCTTAGCATTTTGCTTATCAAACAGTTGTGTTAAGGCAGCTATTAACTCATCATCATTTTTAATATTTTTCATATTAAATGCCATTTTGCTAGTCTGCACAGATAATATATTCATAAGGACTTGATCTCTCTTGAACCGATTTCCACTCAGCAGCATCTCATTCATAATTCATCAAGATATCTATCCTACCAATAATTTTTTAAAACCAGGAATATATTTTGTAGTTTGAGTCCCACACCAGGGCGTACCATTTGCCGTGCTACCAATTTCTCCTAAATCGGTTGGATAGCAAATTTTCACCTATTAACCTAAGGAAGGTTATCGGCTCCAACGTAATAGATTCTTGGTAAACTATGAATGGATCTATCGCCTATGAATGAGAAATCCAGTTTTCAGAGCAAATGAACTTATAATCTTCAGAAGAATTTTGGCAATACACTACACAAATACACAAAGAACAATATCTTACACACTTAAGCATCTAAAGTCACTACAAGCTAAATACTTATCCAAATTTATATAGTTGAAAACAATGGCTATAGGCTTGTATACACACAAATCAAAATACACAAACTTAGAACACCATAAAACTGTTCAAAACTCAATTAAAACATTAATAATCCACTTAAACAGAAAAATATTCAGAGAGCACAAAATCAGAACACACGCTGCCAGCCATTATTTTTTAGAAGAAGGAAGCCTGGCAGGCACAAAGGTACAGAGCAAACCAACTTCAAACAGTGTCGATGTCATGGACACGGAATCAGCGGGTTTTAGAGTAGGGTATTCTGCCGTAGATAAATTTTTTGTCCTGCATAGCTTGATAAAATATTTCACTACTGTAAGCGTAAAAAAAATATACTGTTTTTTTCATTGACTTCCAAGCTGCTTATGACTTTATAGACAGAGAAGCACTGTTCTATACACTTCTTGAGATAGGAATCTCCAGTAAATTCGTAGGAATGATTAGAGCTTTATATGAAACGCGTCCTCCTCTCTGTTTGTGAAAAGGGTTAACAAGGCGTATTAGATTTGAGAGCGATTAAAACAGGGCTGCCTACTCTCTCCAATTTTGTTCTCGTTTTCACGCATGATATTTGTGTGTGTAGGGGGAGGATTGAGGGTGGGGAACTCTAAATTAATTCCCTTCTTTATGCAGATGAATTTAGTGATATTTTCTGATAATATTAGGAGTTACAAAGTATGATAAATAGGCTGCAACAGTACTGTTTTCGATGGAACTAGTATTAAAAAAGATAAATCTAGATTATGGTTTTTAGGAAAGGAGATAGATTAAGTCGAAAT